>NW_025316838.1:12500-50784 GCF_019740435.1 Gambusia affinis | reverse complement strand
GAGTAGCCAAAAGCACTCTAACTGTTTCATAAAAATCAGATTCTTGTTTCCAAATTCTTTTCAACTGTAATAATTGTGATTTGACTAATCTAGCAAATTTGTGCTTTAGATCAAAACTTGATTTCAATAACGTGTGCATATCGGTTTGAAATAAATTTTGATGTCCATTTGGTGTGTATTGTTGAAATATGGATATTTAAAGTTTGTGGTGTCCAAGAAATCCACTGCAGTAAGGCTGGTGGACAACTTTAATTTAATGAAAGCACTGTGGTTGCTTAGGGTGTCTAAGGAATGATGAAGCACCTCCTCTGAATATCCAAATGTTACCCAAATACTTGAAATAATACAAAGGGTTCTGACAGACACTCAGTGCACATGTATCTCTGTCAGCCACAAAAAGTCCATTTTCATTAGTTTTTTTAGCTCCATTTTTTTACATACATCACAGCTCAGCTTTAAAATGTCATCTCTGAGAATCTGTTGGATGAAGGAGTTTTATCCAATGCTGCTCTGAAGGCTGGAATTTGGTTTTAAGTTTCCGCTCTTTTAACCATGTTTTATTTCACTTGTTTTGTCTTCAAATCACAGCTCAGCTTCTAATCTCATATCTGACCTTCTGCTAGGAGCCAGAAATGTGTGTTAATGCTGTTCTGAACATCAGAAATGCACTTTAACATGTCAGTCAGCATTACCCACAATGCATTGTAAGGTGGGAATTCATATTTTAGCTTGTAGTTCAGCTTTTTTTTGCTGCAAACTCTAACAAACTATATACTGTTATGAGTAGCATGAGATCCTCTGTCAATCTAAATGGCTTAGAATGAGCTTGGAAACATGTAGAAAATCAGCACCAAGAGTTAGAATGTGGTGTTCATTGTTGAATTGCTGCCTGATGCAAGCTTGATCACAGAGGACACATCCTGGTCGCAGCTTTGGGTAAGTCGGCTCACTTTGTTATTGTGGTCATGCATTCATTTTGGTCCAGATATACTATAAGCATTCTAGAGGTCTTGCGGTGTATGATGGCACTAGAATGGCTCTTTGCTCTCATTGATGGTTTGAATCCCAGTAGGTATCTGGAGACCTGGAAGGCAGCAGCTTGTTGTGGCTGGTTCAGATTCTACTTCCTTGGGAGGATTGCTAATTAGTGACATCTTGCTATTGCTGCTTTTGCTCCTCCTTCTGGTGGGCACTAGGGTACCGGTGCCTGTAACATCCTGGTGGAGATCTACTGGTTTGCAATTCACTCTGCACAGGTTAGCTAAGGTCAGTAAGTGTATTTACAGACTGCCAGCATTCAACGCAGACCAGACCAAAAAAGAATCAACGGAGAACGCTTCTGCTTCCTGGGCATGCTAGTTCCACCTTGCGGTGTTAACGGATAGCATGTTTTTGAAACCAGGGGCCTGGTACGTATCAGCCTTCCCAGGTTCCGCCTATAGGAACAGCACGTGGGAAAGGTGACTCTAGGACTCAGGAGTCTTAAATGCAGTCCAGTCTTCTATGAGGAATAGCCTCACACACACACACACACACACAACAGCAACATGCACACCAACTGGTTTTCTATCCATTCTACAGCTCCACCATTTCTAACTGCAAAAGGAATGAATGTTTTCAGGAAATCTTCAGCTTAAAGTTCTGCTAAACAGCTGTAACCTCCTGAGATCTGAGCTCTTGCATGACATGTATTATTAAATCCTCAGATTTTTGCAATCATTAGGTACCAATCAGCTCAAATCTATTTTTTTACATGATGTAGTTGCTGAACAAAATTACATCCACATACTAGGATGTTCATTTTAAATGTAAATGGACAACATTTTACATTTAATACCCTAAATCCATAACTTTCTTTAGTGTCTTAACATTAGCATTATTTCTGAGTTCAAAAACAAAATAATACACAGTAGTTGTGACTGTTTCAGTGGGCCATTCAATATAGTGCTAACGGGTATGGGAAGACGCATGTACCTACAAAGTGAAATCCCTCAAAGTAAATTGCATTGTTGCTGTTCTGAACAGTTAATTTGAAACATTTAATTCAGAGTTCAAATCTACTTCAAACTATTTTTTCCCCTTATGGGATCATGCTCATACTTGTGTGTAAACAACTTTGTAACAATTGCAACCTGCCTGTAAGCAGAGCACCTTGCAAATAAAACTGCACTCAAATTTTTTCTGATCTTTTACTCTGCACCACATTGCATTCTTCAAGTTTACTGCCTTTTGCATAGGGCACTAGCCCTTCCATGGACTGAGACATGGAATAGCTTTACTGGGTGCTTTTTCCATTGGAGTAAAATCTCTGGTTCCCACTCTGAGAAGTCAGTTGCCATCAAGATAACAATTTTTGCTGCTTCTATGCAAAAAGGTGCATGAAGCTCTTCTTGGTGCTACACAAGTCTTTGCAGTACAATAGTCAGCTATTGTTTAAAGCCAAATCTGTAATTAGTACCCTCAATTTCCATTTTTGTGGTAGCAACTCATTATAAGGTCAATTACAGCCATCTTGGAGTTGTATATATGGACAATCCTGGAGTGTGAGATTCATGTATTTAAGTGTGATATGTTTGAGGTGTCTTCTGCATTAACAGTAGACATCAGTAGTAGCAAAAATAATTTCACCTTGTAAATATTTACCACTCAGTGTAACTAGTGTTGATGCGCTCCCAACCATTTTCATAGATTTTGTAGGTAGCTTAATAAAACTAATTGCTTAAATCCATTTTATTGTAATGAATTCCACAAATCTGGAAGCTCAAATCTCAGTAAACCTTTGCTATATACTCTAAGATAGATGACCATTCACAAAGGCTACCCAAACCCTATAGAAAATAGCCAAATTATTATTTCATTGTCAAGTTTTTGCTAATAGAGTAATGGTTTGTTTTTAGACAGGTGAGTGTAGATTCATCAAACTTTTACTAAATGTAATAATAAATTGGTGCACATAATCAATGTCGATACAAAATTTTTAAGGAAGGGTACCACTGGGCAAAACCTAACGTTTAGGGCTAACGTTTAGGGCTAACGTTTAGGGCTAACGTTTAGGGCTAACGCCAGGGCCAACGCCAGGGCTAACGCCAGGGCCAACGCCAGGGCTAACGTTTAGGGCTAACGCCAGGGCCAACGCCAGGGCTAACGCCAGGGCTAACGCCAGGGCCAACGCCAGGGCCAACGTTAGGAGGGCCAACGCCAGGGCCAACGCCAGGGCCAACGCTTTAGGGCCAACGCCAGGGCCAACGCCAGGGCCAACGCCAGGGCCAACGCCAGGCCAACGCCAGGGCCAACGCTTAGGCCAACGCCAGGGCCAACGCCAGGCCAACGCCAGGGCCAACGCCAGGGCCAACGCCAGGGCCAACGCCAGGGCCAACGCCAGGGCTAACGCCAGGGCCAACGCCAGGGCCAACGCCAGGGCCAACGCCAGGGCCAACGCCAGGGCTAACGCCAGGGCCAACGCCAGGGCTAACGCCAGGGCCAACGCCAGGGCCAACGCCAGGCCAACGCCAGGGCCAACGCCAGGGCCAACGCCAGGCCAACGCCAGGGCCAACGCCAGGGCCAACGCCAGGGCCAACGCCAGGGCCAACGCCAGGGCCAACGCCAGGGCCAACGCCAGGGCCAACGCCAGGGCCAACGCCAGGGCCAACGCCAGGGCCAACGCCAGGGCCAACGCCAGGGCCAACGCCAGGGCCAACGCCAGGGCTAACGCCAGGGCCAACGCCAGGCCAACGCCAGGGCCAACGCCAGGGCCAACGCCAGGGCCAACGCCAGGGCCAACGCCAGGCCAACGCCAGGGCCAACGCCAGGCCAACGCCAGGCCAACGCCAGGGCCAACGCTTTAGGGCCAACGCCAGGGCCAACGCCAGGGCTAACAACGCCAGGGCCAACGCCAGGGCCAACGTTTAGGCCAACGCCAGGGCCAACGCCAGGGCCAACGCCAGGGGCTAACGCCAGGGCCAACGTTAGGGCTAACGTTTAGGCCAACGCCAGGGCTAACGCTTAGGGCTAACGCCAGGGCTAACGCCAGGGCTAACGCTTAGGCTAACGCCAGGGCTAACGCTTAGGGCTAACGCTTAGGCTAACGCTTAGGGCTAACGCCAGGGCTAACGCTTAGGCTAACGCCAGGCTAACGTTTAGGGCTAACGTTTAGGGCTAACGTAGGGCCAACGCCAGGGCTAACGTTTAGGGCCAACGCTTTAGGGCCAACGCCAGGGCTAACGCTTAGGCCAACGCTTAGGCTAACGCCAGGGCTAACGTTTAGGGCTAACGTTTAGGGCTAACGTTTAGGGCTAACGTTTAGGGCTAACGTTTAGGGCTAACGTTTAGGGCTAACGTTTAGGGCTAACGTTTAGGGGAAACAAGATTATTAAATTCTGTCGCCGAAGGCGGCAGAATTTATGGTGCACAGGCCATCATTGTTTCTGCCCACCAAGAACCCACTCCCACTGTTTATTATATTAAAAAAATATATTTAACATTAGGGGTCAAAAGAGTTAGGGTCAAATAACTAGGTTAGGTTTAGGCATTGGTCCACAAAGGTTAGGTTTAGGATAAAAAAATAAGGGAAAGGGGATAAATAATGAATATAATAATAATAATAGTGTTATAACATGACAATATCCGAGAAAGTGTGAAATAGTATGTGGGAGGATTTGGAACTGGTAATCAGAGATGTTAATTAATTAAATTTTTCGTTAAGGCCTTTGGGATGTCTGGTTTCCAATTTGGAAATCCAAATCCTCTCGGCTCTCGGCGTTCCTGCATTGTCCACCTGGGATTGGTTTGTATCACGGTTGCAGAAACAGCCTGCCAACCATGGGATAAGAAATGCTTCACTAAATGGGTTTGTGTTTTTTCTTTTTGAGAATATTGTGTTTGTGTTGAGCAAATCTCACTAATATAGTATTTCCTGTCTCTCCACATATTGCATTCCACACTTTTTACAAGTTATCAGGTACACACAATTCTTGGAACGAGGGTTACCTGTACATTTGGATAGGAAGACATTTTTATTATAGGAGCTGCAACCATTTCAGGTGTTTGAAAACTGCCCACCACCTCTGGATCTGGGTTGGATCACAGGTGGGATTTTAGCTTTAATTAAATGATCTCTCAGATTTTTGTTTCTCCTAAAAGCTCCAATGACTTCATATTCCCTTAACAATTGTGTTTCCGAGTCAGCTTTTGAAAATTGTCCTTAATGACTTTGACCAATTTGGTTGAAGATGGAGAAAACGTGGTCACAAAGGGCAACAGAGGGGAAACCTGAATGGGTTTAGTTGTCAAAAATGATTTGAAGCATTTTCTTAAAAAAGAGCGACAGTACCCTCTGTTGGCCAAAGCGGAGAACAACGTTTTGGTGGCTACTTTGAAATCAGTCTCCTGAGTACAAATCCTGTGAAATCTTAACAGTTGGGATTTAATGAGTCCAGCAAAGGTATGTTTGGGGTGGAAACTGGTCTTAAACAAAAGAGCATGTGTATCGGTAGGTTTAAAAAATACTTTGATGTCTAAAATGTGATTTGTTTGAAAGTTTGGGCCTTTATATGTAGTTGTGTCTAAGAAGTCAATCGAATTTTTGTTGATATTTGATTTTAATTTTATTGATGCATTATGACCGTTCAAGATGATTAGAAAATCCTTAAAATCTGCTTCTGAATATGGCCAGATTCCCCAAATATCATCCAAAAACCTCAGATATTGGATGGGCTTTTTTGGACATTTTTCCAAAGCTGAACTCTCCCATTGAGCCATAAAGATATTGGCATAGGCAGGGCAAATTTCTTGCCCATTGCCGTTCCTTTTATTTGAAGAAAAATTCTTTATTGAATTCAAAGTCGTTCCTGGTTAGATTTATTTCTAACAGCTGTAAGAGCTCTTTTTCTGGTCTTTTTTTGTCTGGAAACTTTCTAAATATGTTTCTAACTGCATCTATTCCCTCTTTGATATCAATATTTGTATAGAGACTGTCAATATCTAATGAAAATAGAAAAGAGTCTTCTGGAATCACAAGTTTTTTAACCCTCTCCACAAAGTCATAGGTGTCTTTAATGTAGCTGTCATGTTTTGTGGACAAAGGGTTCAAAAAATGATCTAAATATTCCGCTGTGAAGTAAGTTTCACTGTCACAGTCAGAAACTATCGGCCTGCCAGGGGGTATCTGAAATGGAACACTCCAACTGGCAGGATCTTTATGAATCTTTGGTAACATATAGAAAAGTCTCGCCTGGGTACAGTTGAACCTAATAAATATCTTTTTTGTTTAATATTAATGAATTTCTTTATGTACAAGTTATTAATTATTTTCTCCACCATTGGGATAGTTTCCAAATAAATGGGTTTTTCCAATTTAGAATAGTAGGTTTTATCATTGAGTTGTCTGTATCCCTCCTGTAAATATTGATCCCTGTCAAATATGACAATCGCACTGCCCTTATCTGCTGGTTTTATAATTATTTCTTTATTGTTTTTTAGTTCCTGTAAAGCTGCAAGTTCTTCAGGAGTAAGATTGGATTTTACATGGATGGGATGAAAGTGATTTTGAAAAAAATCCTGATCAGCCTTGATAAGGGTAAGTAATTGTGGTGGAAGTGGGCCCACAGCGGGCGACCACTCGGATTTTGGAGTAAAGGGCTGAGACTCTGAAGTGGATTTGTCTTTGTAATATAAAGCCAATTTCACCCTTCGGTGGTATTGTTGTATGTCAAATTTACATTGGAATTTTAACTCTTTACTGTAACCTGTAGTGGGGATAAAATTTAGACCCTTACTAAGTAAGGCACATTGTGCATCCGAAAGCTGGAAGGTTTTGGAAAGATTAATGACACTTTTCACCCCTCCGTATACACGGGCTTGTGGGGATGTCTAGTTTACATAATCACTCCAATGTTTAAGCATGTGCATTGCCGTATTTTTAGTCCAATGGACATGATCCCTTTCTGTGTCAAAATTATCCTGTGGCAGAGCAGGAATGTGGTTCTTCAAACCTGTGATGAAGTTGTTCAGGTGTTGCAGTATTCCCTGCTCCTTGGGGGTAGCCCCAAGAAAAAAGTTAATTACTGGAACGAAGATCTGTGCTTCTGGGAAGAGGTCTTGGGCCGTCCAGAGTTCTTTTCAGTTCGGCCACTGGTGTTCTCTTGTCCCTCTGTGACCTATTGCACAAACCAAAAGACAACACAAGTTTCTCAACCGTTACCTCAACGGTGGCTCTGTCCAGGGCGCTCTCAGCGTGGCACCATTTTGCTCCGGGAAGGCTGTCAATCTGGACACTTTTAGCTGCAAACGGTGGCATTCTGGCTACATTAGAATCTCCCACTATCACAGATTTCTGTTTAATGTGGAGATTCCAGCCCTGATGTTTTCTAGGTGTATTTGGATGTTTTGGCCGGTGTGCAGATTTGGACCTCTGGCGAGGAAGGTGATGTAGAAGGTTCTTCCTCCGTCGCCTCCACCTGCAGATGTGTTTGGACGCTAGATCTCAACCTAGAAATGTCAATGGGGTCAAGCTAACACGGTGAGTGGCCGCTGGATCCAGGGATCTCTCACTCTCACCTTGTAGTGGTCTCAAGCTAAATTCCCCTGGTTCATCTCTAATTATCTGGTTCTTTCTATCCAGAGATGGATCAGATTGGGCTGTTCGTAAAAGGGCAGAAGGTGGAGATCGAAGAGAGGGAGAGGGAGCCGACGGAGGTTGAAGATTCCTTGAAGGAGCTTCTGGCTCTCCGCCTGCATTTCCTTGTTGCTGTCCGGTCGGTCGTGAACTTCTCACCTCTCTCTGTTCCAAAGGTTCCTGTTGGGTCTCCTGAGGATACTCAAGTTCTGACTCTGAACAGAAGCTGTCCCCACCGTCGTCTTCATTAAAGATGGCCGACCACTCTTTATTCAGTTGTGGTTCAGTCATCGTGGCAACCGCTTTGAGAGGTGTGCGTTGAGGAGGAGGTGGAGCATGAACTTCAGCTGTGACTGACCTCTGATTTGCGATGGGAATGCGTGCTCTCGATGGTCCTTCCAGGGGATGTAGTCATCGTCCTCCGTTGGTCAGAAAGATTCCTTTCAGTCAGTCCTCTGGTGTCAGACCCTCCTCTGGTTGAACCTCTGCTCCCTTGTGGTTCTCTGGTTGGCTCTGAGGTGGATGTTCTCCTGCTTAATAATGTGGAAGATTCACCTGTGATTTGTGTCTCCTGCTCGCCTGGTCCTCAGAGCAGGTTGTTGCGTGCCTCATCTGTTGATCTCAAGTCCGCCATCTTAGCAACAATCACTGCTTGGGTTTGGTCCAGTGTCTCCTCAGTGAGTCTGCGACCAAAGTTTCTTCTTGCCCAAGATGCTGCAATTTCAAAAGGGGGGCGCCAGTCATCTGTGGATAACTGAGAGAGGATTTGGACTTCCTTCTCCAAATTGAAATTATAATGATCTCTGAGAATAGTAACTGTAGTTTCTGTCCAGTTTTTAGCATTTTCTTCAATCAAAGTCTGTGTGTCCTTGTTGGGCATTGCTGGTTTAACAAAAGTGGCTAAATTTTGAGCCATCTTTTTCAAAGATGGAGGATAGTCTTTCTTTGAAACATTGTTAAGGTGATGGACAGACTTTATCAATTTATGGATGACACGAACCTTTTGTAGAAAATCTGTATCATCAGATTGAATCCGATCCGTCTGGGTTCTGTTCCGTTGTCTAGGAGACGGGTTGAAGTATCTTCTCCTCCTGTTTGGGTTTCGATCCTCTCCTTCATCTCGTCCCCTCATCCATCTGTCCTCTCTGGGTGGACGGGGGCGCGGATCTGGATATGTAGTTCTACCCGTTCGGTACCTCTGTTGTTCTCTGCGATCATTCTGCCTCCCAGCAAATCTGCCATATCTAGTGACCGTAGCGTAGCTCTGTCGTCTTTCACGGGAGGGGTAATAATTTCTGCGTGATCGCCACCTGTCTTCGTCCGGGTAGTCATTTCTGCGTATTTGTCTCCCTTCACGGGAGAAAAAGTCTCTTCTTCTGTATGTCTGTCGGTTTTCAGGGGAGGGGTACTCACTTCGGTAATATCTTTCCGGTCTGTCATCTTCATTTCTCCGGTCCCGGTTTGGCCAACCGTACTCCCTGCGACCCCTTCTCCGTTCCACTAGCATCCAGTCATCTTCATCATCAAAATGGGCCGGCATGCTTTTTCCTTTTTTAGCTTAGCTTTAGCTATAACTTCACTATGACACGTGCTAAGTATAGCTAATTGGCTACATGCTAAGGTGAAAGAACGGAGTTTAAAGTGTTGCCCAAAAAGCACTTTTAATTGTATTTCACAGCTACAAAAAGCGAGAAAAGCCAAAATTGCAACGTTTCGGTTTACAATGAAACCTTCGTCAGGCTGGCTTAAGTAAACAAATAAACAATAACTTACAACAAATCATGCTCAATGCGTCAGGTGCAGTCCGAAAATGCACTGTCATAACAGCATTGTAACAATGTATTCAACAGTATCCGGTGCACTGAGCCAATAGAAAAAGTCCTTTCTTGAAATTGGCCGCTCCCCAAAGTAAGGAGCTTTGCCATTGGTCGCACTAGTCCAGTGCTGCGTTCAGAGACATTTAAAGTTTAAATCAGGTTACAGTAATGATATACAAATAACAGAATAAACATTTTTTCCTTTACAAACAAAATAGCATTTCTTCAGAAAATATTTACATGAACACTGGAAACCGTGTTATTTCTTTATTATAAACATTCCTCTTCAGTGGTTTCCTCCTCATCCTGGAAGTGGATCCGTATCCTGTAAAAATGACCCTCTTCTACCTGTTTTTAGATTTATATTAATTATGAGAGAATAGGAATCTAGGGGGCAGATGGAGGCACGGGCTGGTTAGGGGAAACAAGATTATTAAATTCTGTCGCCGAAGGCGGCAGAATTTATGGTGCACAGGCCATCATTGTTTCTGCCCACCAAGAACCCACTCCCACTGTTTATTATATTAAAAAAATATATTTAACATTAGGGGTCAAAAGAGTTAGGGTCAAATAACTAGGTTAGGTTTAGGCATTGGTCCACAAAGGTTAGGTTTAGGATAAAAAATAAGGAAAGGGGATAAATAATGAATATAATAATAATAATAGTGTTATAACATGACAATATCCGAAAAGTGTGAAATAGTATGTGGGAGGATTTGGAACTGGTAATCAGAGATGTTAATTAATTAAATTTTTCGTTAAGGCCTTTGGGATGTCTGGTTTCCAATTTGGAAATCCAAATCCTCTCGGCTCTCCGACGTTCCTGCATTGTCCACCTGGGATTGGTTTGTATCACGGTTGCAGAAACAGCCTGCCAACCATGGGATAAGAAATGCTTCACTAAATGGGTTTGTGTTTTTTTCTTTTTGAGAATATTGTGTTTGTGTTGAGCAAATCTCACTAATATAGTATTTCCTGTCTCTCCCACATATTGCATTCCACACTTTTTACAAGTTATCAGGTACACACAATTCTTGGAACGAGGGTTACCTGTACATTTGGATAGGAAGACATTTTTATTATAGGAGCGCAACCATTTCAGGTGTTTGAAAACTGCCCACCACCTCTGGATCTGGGTTGGATCACAGGTGGGATTTTAGCTTTAATTAAATGATCTCTCAGATTTTGTTTCTCCTAAAAGCTCCAATGACTTCATATTCCCTTAACAATTGTGTTTCCCGAGTCAGCTTTTGAAAATTGTCCTTAATGACTTTGACCAATTTGGTTGAAGATGGAGAAAACGTGGTCACAAAGGGCAACAGAGGGGAAACCTGAATGGGTTTAGTTGTCAAAAATGATTTGAAGCATTTTCTTAAAAAAGAGCGACAGTACCCTCTGTTGGCCAAAGCGGAGAACAACGTTTTGGTGGCTACTTTGAAATCAGTCTCCTGAGTACAAATCCTGTGAAATCTTAACAGTTGGGATTTAATGAGTCCAGCAAAGGTATGTTTGGGGTGGAAACTGGTCTTAAACAAAAGAGCATGTGTATCGGTAGGTTTAAAAAATACTTTGATGTCTAAAATGTGATTTGTTTGAAAGTTTGGGCCTTTATATGTAGTTGTGTCTAAGAAGTCAATCGAATTTTTGTTGATATTTGATTTTAATTTTATTGATGCATTATGACCGTTCAAGATGATTAGAAAATCCTTAAAATCTGCTTCTGAATATGGCCAGATTCCCCAAATATCATCCAAAAACCTCAGATATTGGATGGGCTTTTTTGGACATTTTTCCAAAGCTGAACTCTCCCATTGAGCCATAAAGATATTGGCATAGGCAGGGCAAATTTCTTGCCCATTGCCGTTCCTTTTATTTGAAGAAAAATTCTTTATTGAATTCAAAGTCGTTCCTGGTTAGATTTATTTCTAACAGCTGTAAGAGCTCTTTTTCTGGTCTTTTTTGTCTGGAAACTTTCTAAATATGTTTCTAACTGCATCTATTCCTCTTTGATATCAATATTCGTATAGAGACTGTCAATATCTAATGAAAATAGAAAAGAGTCTTCTGGAATCACAAGTTTTTTAACCCTCTCCACAAAGTCATAGGTGTCTTTAATGTAGCTGTCATGTTTTGTGGACAAAGGGTTCAAAAAATGATCTAAATATTCGCTGTGAAGTAAGTTTCACTGTCACAGTCAGAAACTATCGGCCTGCCAGGGGTATCTGAAATGGAACACTCCAACTGGCAGGATCTTTATGAATCTTTGGTAACATATAGAAAAGTCTCGCCCTGGGTACAGTTGAACCTAATAAATATCTTTTTGTTTAATATTAATGAATTTCTTTATGTACAAGTTATTAATTATTTTCTCCACCATTGGGATAGTTTCCAAATAAATGGGTTTTTCCAATTTAGAATAGTAGGTTTTATCATTGAGTTGTCTGTATCCCTCCTGTAAATATTGATCCCTGTCAAATATGACAATCGCACTGCCCTTATCTGCTGGTTTTATAATTATTTCTTTATTGTTTTTAGTTCCTGTAAAGCTGCAAGTTCTTCAGGAGTAAGATTGGATTTTACATGGATGGGATGAAAGTGATTTTGAAAAAATCCTGATCAGCCTTGATAAGGGTAAGTAATTGTGGTGGAAGTTGGCCCACAGAGGCGTCCAATCGGATTTTGGAGTAAAGGGCTGAGACTCTGAAGTGGATTTGTCTTTGTAATATAAAGCCAATTTCACCCTTCGTGGTATTGTTGTATGTCAAATTTACATTGGAATTTTAACTCTTTACTGTAACCTGTAGTGGGGATAAAATTTAGACCCTTACTAAGTAAGGCACATTGTGCATCCGAAAGCTGGAAGGTTTTGGAAAGATTAATGACACTTTTCACCCCTCCCGTATACACGGGCTTGTGGGGATGTCTAGTTTACATAATCACTCCAATGTTTAAGCATGTGCATTGCCGTATTTTTAGTCCAATGGACATGATCCCTTTCTGTGTCAAAATTATCCTGTGGCAGAGCAGGAATGTGGTTCTTCAAACCTGTGATGAAGTTGTTCAGGTGTTGCAGTATTCCCTGCTCCTTGGGGGGTAGCCCTAAAGAAAAGTTAATTACTGGAACGAAGATCTGTGCTTCTGGGAAGAGGTCTTGGGCCGTCTCCAGAGTTCTTTTCAGTTCGGCCACTGGTGTTCTCTTGTCCCTCTGTGACCTATTGCACAAACCAAAAGACAACACAAGTTTCTCAACCGTTACCTCAACGGTGGCTCTGTCCAGGGCGCTCTCAGCGTGGCACCATTTTGCTCCGGGAAGGCTGTCAATCTGGACACTTTTAGCTGCAAACGGTGGCATTCTGGCTACATTAGAATCTCCCACTATCACAGATTTCTGTTTAATGTGGAGATTCCAGCCCTGATGTTTTCTAGGTGTATTTGGATGTTTTCGTGTGTGCAGATTTGGACCTCTGGCGAGGAAGGTGATGTAGAAGGTTCTTCCTCCGTCGCCTCCACCTGCAGATGTGTTTGGACGCTAGATCTCAACCTAGAAATGTCAATGGGGGTCAAGCTAACACGGTGAGTGGCCGCTGGATCCAGGGATCTCTCACTCTCACCTTGTAGTGGTCTCAAGCTAAATTCCCCTGGTTCATCTCTAATTATCTGGTTCTTTCTATCCAGAGATGGATCAGATTGGGCTGTTCGTAAAAGGGCAGAAGGTGGAGATCGAAGAGAGGGAGAGGGAGCCGACGGAGGTTGAAGATTCCTTGAAGGAGCTTCTGGCTCTCCGCCTGCATTTCCTTGTTGCTGTCCGGTCGGTCGTGAACTTCTCACCTCTCTCTGTTCCAAAGGTTCCTGTTGGGTCTCCTGAGGATACTCAAGTTCTGACTCTGAACAGAAGCTGTCCCCACCGTCGTCTTCATTAAAGATGGCCGACCACTCTTTATTCAGTTGTGGTTCAGTCATCGTGGCAACCGTTTTGAGAGGTGTGCGTTGAGGAGGAGGTGGAGCATGAACTTCAGCTGTGACTGACCTCTGATTTGCGATGGGAATGCGTGCTCTCGATGGTCCTTCCAGGGGGGATGTAGTCATCGTCCTCCGTTGGTCAGAAAGATTCCTTTCAGTCAGTCCTCTGGTGTCAGACCCTCCTCTGGTTGAACCTCTGCTCCCTTGTGGTTCTCTGGTTGGCTCTGAGGTGGATGTTCTCCTGCTTAATAATGTGGAAGATTCACCTGTGATTTGTGTCTCCCGTTCTCGTCTGGTCCTCAGAGCAGGTTGTTGCGGTGCCTCATCTGTTGATCTCAAGTCCGCCATCTTAGCAACAATCACTGCTTGGGTTTGGTCCAGTGTCTCCTCAGTGAGTCTGCGACCAAAGTTTCTTCTTGCCCAAGATGCTGCAATTTCAAAAGGGGGGCGCCAGTCATCTGTGGATAACTGAGAGAGGATTTGGACTTCCTTCTCCAAATTGAAATTATAATGATCTCGTAGAATAGTAACTGTAGTTTCTGTCCAGTTTTTAGCATTTTCTTCAATCAAAGTCTGTGTGTCCTTGTTGGGCATTGCTGGTTTAACAAAAGTGGCTAAATTTTGAGCCATCTTTTTCAAAGATGGAGGATAGTCTTTCTTTGAAACATTGTTAAGGTGATGGACAGACTTTATCAATTTATGGATGACACGAACCTTTTGTAGAAAATCTGTATCATCAGATTGAATCCGATCCGTCTGGGTTCTGTTCCGTTGTCTAGGAGACGGGTTGAAGTATCTTCTCCTCCTGTTTGGGTTTCGATCCTCTCCTTCATCTCGTCCCCTCATCCATCTGTCCTCTCTGGGTGGGGGCGGATCTGGATATGTAGTTCTACCCGTTCGGTACCTCTGTTGTTCTCTGCGATCATTCTGCCTCCCAGCAAATCTGCCATATCTAGTGACCGTAGCGTAGCTCTGTCGTCTTTCACGGGAGGGGTAATAATTTCTGCGTGATCGCCACCTGTCTTCGTCCGGGTAGTCATTTCTGCGTATTTGTCTCCCTTCACGGGAGAAAAAGTCTCTTCTTCTGTATGTCTGTCGGTTTTCAGGGGAGGGGTACTCACTTCGGTAATATCTTTCCGGTCTGTCATCTTCATTTCTCCGGTCCCGGTTTGGCCAACCGTACTCCCTGCGACCCCTTCTCCGTTCCACTAGCATCCAGTCATCTTCATCATCAAAATGGGCCGGCATGCTTTTTCCTTTTTTAGCTTAGCTTTAGCTATAACTTCACTATGACACGTGCTAAGTATAGCTAATTGGCTACATGCTAAGGTGAAAGAACGGAGTTTAAAGTGTTGCCCAAAAAGCACTTTTAATTGTATTTCACAGCTACAAAAGCGTAGAAAAGCCAAAATTGCAACGTTTCGGTTTACAATGAAACCTTCAGGCTGGCTTAAGTAAACAAATAAACAATAACTTACAACAAACTGCGTTCTCAATGCGTCAGGTGCAGTCCGAAAATGCACTGTCATAACAGCATTGTAACAATGTATTCAACAGTATCCGGTGCACTGAGCCAATAGAAAAAGTCCTTTCTTGAAATTGGCCGCTCCCCAAAGTAAGGAGCTTTGCCATTGGTCGCACTAGTCCAGTGCTGCGTTCAGAGACATTTAAAGTTTAAATCAGGTTACAGTAATGATATACAAATAACAGAATAAACATTTTTTCCTTTACAAACAAAATAGCATTTCTTCAGAAAATATTTACATGAACACTGGAAACCGTGTTATTTCTTTATTATAAACATTCCTCTTCAGTGGTTTCCTCCTCATCCTGGAAGTGGATCCGTATCCTGTAAAAATGACCCTCTTCTACCTGTTTTTAGATTTATATTAATTATGAGAGAATAGGAATCTAGGGGGCAGATGGAGGCACGGGCTGGTTAGGGGAAACAAGATTATTAAATTCTGTCGCCGAAGGCGGCAGAATTTATGGTGCACAGGCCATCATTGTTTCTGCCCACCAAGAACCCACTCCCACTGTTTATTATATTAAAAAAATATATTTAACATTAGGGGTCAAAAGAGTTAGGGTCAAATAACTAGGTTAGGTTTAGGCATTGGTCCACAAAGGTTAGGTTTAGGATAAAAAAATAAGGGAAAGGGGATAAATAATGAATATAATAATAATAATAGTGTTATAACATGACAATATCCGAGAAAGTGTGAAATAGTATGTGGGAGGATTTGGAACTGGTAATCAGAGATGTTAATTAATTAAATTTTTCGTTAAGGCCTTTGGGATGTCTGGTTTCCAATTTGGAAATCCAAATCCTCTCGGCTCTCCGACGTTCCTGCATTGTCCACCTGGGATTGGTTTGTATCACGGTTGCAGAAACAGCCTGCCAACCATGGGATAAGAAATGCTTCACTAAATGGGTTTGTGTTTTTTTCTTTTTGAGAATATTGTGTTTGTGTTGAGCAAATCTCACTAATATAGTATTTCCTGTCTCCCACATATTGCATTCCACACTTTTTACAAGTTATCAGGTACACACAATTCTTGGAACGAGGGTTACCTGTACATTTGGATAGGAAGACATTTTTATTATAGGAGCTGCGCAACCATTTCAGGTGTTTGAAAAACTGCCCACCACCTCTGGATCTGGGTTGGATCACAGGTGGGATTTTAGCTTTAATTAAATGATCTCTCAGATTTTTGTTTCTCCTAAAAGCTCCAATGACTTCATATTCCCTTAACAATTGTGTTTCCAGTCAGCTTTTGAAAATTGTCCTTAATGACTTTGACCAATTTGGTTGAAGATGGAGAAAACGTGGTCACAAAGGGCAACAGAGGGGAAACCTGAATGGGTTTAGTTGTCAAAAATGATTTGAAGCATTTTCTTAAAAAAGAGCGACAGTACCCTCTGTTGGCCAAAGCGGAGAACAACGTTTTGGTGGCTACTTTGAAATCAGTCTCCTGAGTACAAATCCTGTGAAATCTTAACAGTTGGGATTTAATGAGTCCAGCAAAGGTATGTTTGGGGTGGAAACTGGTCTTAAACAAAAGAGCATGTGTATCGGTAGGTTTAAAAAATACTTTGATGTCTAAAATGTGATTTGTTTGAAAGTTTGGGCCTTTATATGTAGTTGTGTCTAAGAAGTCAATCGAATTTTTGTTGATATTTGATTTTAATTTTATTGATGCATTATGACCGTTCAAGATGATTAGAAAATCCTTAAAATCTGCTTCTGAATATGGCCAGATTCCCCAAATATCATCCAAAAACCTCAGATATTGGATGGGCTTTTTTGGACATTTTTCCAAAGCTGAACTCTCCCATTGAGCCATAAAGATATTGGCATAGGCAGGGGCAAATTTCTTGCCCATTGCCGTTCCTTTTATTTGAAGAAAAAATTCTTTATTGAATTCAAAGTCGTTCCTGGTTAGATTTATTTCTAACAGCTGTAAGAGCTCTTTTTCTGGTCTTTTTTTGTCTGGAAACTTTCTAAATATGTTTCTAACTGCATCTATTCCCTCTTTGATATCAATATTCGTATAGAGACTGTCAATATCTAATGAAAATAGAAAAGAGTCTTCTGGAATCACAAGTTTTTTAACCCTCTCCACAAAGTCATAGGTGTCTTTAATGTAGCTGTCATGTTTTGTGGACAAAGGGTTCAAAAAATGATCTAAATATTCGCTGTGAAGTAAGTTTCACTGTCACAGTCAGAAACTATCGGCCTGCCAGGGGGTATCTGAAATGGAACACTCCAACTGGCAGGATCTTTATGAATCTTTGGTAACATATAGAAAAGTCTCGCCCTGGGTACAGTTGAACCTAATAAATATCTTTTTGTTTAATATTAATGAATTTCTTTATGTACAAGTTATTAATTATTTTCTCCACCATTGGGATAGTTTCCAAATAAATGGGTTTTTCCAATTTAGAATAGTAGGTTTTATCATTGAGTTGTCTGTATCCCTCCTGTAAATATTGATCCCTGTCAAATATGACAATCGCACTGCCCTTATCTGCTGGTTTTATAATTATTTCTTTATTGTTTTTTAGTTCCTGTAAAGCTGCAAGTTCTTCAGGAGTAAGATTGGATTTTACATGGATGGGATGAAAGTGATTTTGAAAAAAATCCTGATCAGCCTTGATAAGGGTAAGTAATTGTGGTGGAAGTTGGCCCACAGAGGCGTCCAATCGGATTTTGGAGTAAAGGGCTGAGACTCTGAAGTGGATTTGTCTTTGTAATATAAAGCCAATTTCACCCTTCGGTGGTATTGTTGTATGTCAAATTTACATTGGAATTTTAACTCTTTACTGTAACCTGTAGTGGGGATAAAATTTAGACCCTTACTAAGTAAGGCACATTGTGCATCCGAAAGCTGGAAGGTTTTGGAAAGATTAATGACACTTTTCACCCCCTCCCGTATACACGGGCTTGTGGGGATGTCTAGTTTACATAATCACTCCAATGTTTAAGCATGTGCATTGCCGTATTTTTAGTCCAATGGACATGATCCCTTTCTGTGTCAAAATTATCCTGTGGCAGAGCAGGAATGTGGTTCTTCAAACCTGTGATGAAGTTGTTCAGGTGTTGCAGTATTCCCTGCTCCTTGGGGGGTAGCCCTAAAGAAAAGTTAATTACTGGAGCGAAGATCTGTGCTTCTGGGAAGAGGTCTTGGGCCGTCTCCAGAGTTCTTTTCAGTTCGGCCACTGGTGTTCTCTTGTCCCTCTGTGACCTATTGCACAAACCAAAAGACAACACAAGTTTCTCAACCGTTACCTCAACGGTGGCTCTGTCCAGGGCGCTCTCAGCGTGGCACCATTTTGCTCGGGAAGGCTGTCAATCTGGACACTTTTAGCTGCAAACGGTGGCATTCTGGCTACATTAGAATCTCCCACTATCACAGATTTCTGTTTAATGTGGAGATTCCAGCCCTGATGTTTTCTAGGTGTATTTGGATGTTTCGTGGTGTGCAGATTTGGACCTCTGGCGAGGAAGGTGATGTAGAAGGTTCTTCCTCCGTCGCCTCCACCTGCAGATGTGTTTGGACGCTAGATCTCAACCTAGAAATGTCAATGGGGTCAAGCTAACACGGTGAGTGGCCGCTGGATCCAGGGATCTCTCACTCTCACCTTGTAGTGGTCTCAAGCTAAATTCCCCTGGTTCATCTCTAATTATCTGGTTCTTTCTATCCAGAGATGGATCAGATTGGGCTGTTCGTAAAAGGGCAGAAGGTGGAGATCAAGAGAGGGAGAGGGAGCCGACGGAGGTTGAAGATTCCTTGAAGGAGCTTCTGGCTCTCCGCCTGCATTTCCTTGTTGCTGTCCGTCGGTCGTGAACTTCTCACCTCTCTCTGTTCCAAAGGTTCCTGTTGGGTCTCCTGAGGATACTCAAGTTCTGACTCTGAACAGAAGCTGTCCCCACCGTCGTCTTCATTAAAGATGGCCGACCACTCTTTATTCAGTTGTGGTTCAGTCATCGTGGCAACCGTTTTGAGAGGTGTGCGTTGAGGAGGAGGTGGAGCATGAACTTCAGCTGTGACTGACCTCTGATTTGCGATGGGAATGCGTGCTCTCGATGGTCCTTCCAGGGGGGATGTAGTCATCGTCCTCCGTTGGTCAGAAAGATTCCTTTCAGTCAGTCCTCTGGTGTCAGACCCTCCTCTGGTTGAACCTCTGCTCCCTTGTGGTTCTCTGGTTGGCTCTGAGGTGGATGTTCTCCTGCTTAATAATGTGGAAGATTCACCTGTGATTTGTGTCTCCCGTTCTCGTCTGGTCCTCAGAGCAGGTTGTTGGTGCCTCATCTGTTGATCTCAAGTCCGCCATCTTAGCAACAATCACTGCTTGGGTTTGGTCCAGTGTCACCTCAGTGAGTCAGCGACCAAAGTATCTTCATTCCCAAGATGCTGCAAATTCAAAAGTGGGGCGCCAGTCATCTGTGGATAACTGAGAGAGGATTTGGACTTCCTTCTCCAAATTGAAATTATAATGATCTCGTAGAATAGTAACTGTAGTTTCTGTCCAGTTTTTAGCATTTTCTTCAATCAAAGTCTGTGTGTCCTTGTTGGGCATTGCTGGTTTAACAAAAGTGGCTAAATTTTGAGCCATCTTTTTCAAAGATGGAGGATAGTCTTTCTTTGAAACATTGTTAAGGTGATGGACAGACTTTATCAATTTATGGATGACACGAACCTTTTGTAGAAAATCTGTATCATCAGATTGAATCCGATCCGTCTGGGTTCTGTTCCGTTGTCTAGGAGACGGGTTGAAGTATCTTCTCCTCCTGTTTGGGTTTCGATCCTCTCCTTCATCTCGTCCCCTCATCCATCTGTCCTCTCTGGGTGGACGGCGGATCTGGATATGTAGTTCTACCCGTTCGGTACCTCTGTTGTTCTCTCTGCGATCATTCTGCCTCCCAGCAAATCTGCCATATCTAGTGACCGTGGCGTAGCTCTGTCGTCTTTCACGGGAGGGTAATAATTTCTGCGTGATCGCCACCTGTCTTCGTCCGGGTAGTCATTTCTGCGTATTTGTCTCCCTTCACGGGAGAAAAAGTCTCTTCTTCTGTATGTCTGTCGGTTTTCAGGGGAGGGGTACTCACTTCGGTAATATCTTTCCGGTCTGTCATCTTCATTTCTCCGGTCCCGGTTTGGCCAACCGTACTCCCTGCGACCCCTTCTCCGTTCCACTAGCATCCAGTCATCTTCATCATCAAAATGGGCCGGCATGCTTTTTCCTTTTTTAGCTTAGCTTTAGCTATAACTTCACTATGACACGTGCTAAGTATAGCTAATTGGCTACATGCTAAGGTGAAAGAACGGAGTTTAAAGTGTTGCCCAAAAGCACTTTTAATTGTATTTCACAGCTACAAAAGCGTAGAAAAAGCCAAAATTGCAACGCGTTCGGTTTACAATGAAACCTTCGTCAGGCTGGCTTAAGTAAACAAATAAACAATAACTTACAACAAACTGCGTTCTCAATGCGTCAGGTGCAGTCCGAAAATGCACTGTCATAACAGCATTGTAACAATGTATTCAACAGTATCCGGTGCACTGAGCCAATAGAAAAAGTCCTTTCTTGAAATTGGCCGCTCCCCAAAGTAAGGAGCTTTGCCATTGGTCGCACTAGTCCAGTGCTGCGTTCAGAGACATTTAAAGTTTAAATCAGGTTACAGTAATGATATACAAATAACAGAATAAACATTTTTTCCTTTACAAACAAAATAGCATTTCTTCAGAAAATATTTACATGAACACTGGAAACCGTGTTATTTCTTTATTATAAACATTCCTCTTCAGTGGTTTCCTCCTCATCCTGGAAGTGGATCCGTATCCTGTAAAAATGACCCTCTTCTACCTGTTTTTAGATTTATATTAATTATGAGAGAATAGGAATCTAGGGGGCAGATGGAGGCACGGGCTGGTTAGGGGAAACAAGATTATTAAATTCTGTCGCCGAAGGCGCAGAATTTATAATTACTGAGCCATCATTGTTTCTGCCCAAAGAACCCACTCCCACTGTTTATTATATTAAAAAATATATTTAACATTAGGGGTCAAAAGAGTTAGGGTCAAATAACTAGGTTAGGTTTAGGCATTGGTCCACAAAGGTTAGGTTTAGGATAAAAAATAAGGAAAGGGGATAAATAATGAATATAATAATAATAATAGTGTTATAACATGACAATATCCGAGAAAGTGTGAAATAGTATGTGGGAGGATTTGGAACTGGTAATCAGAGATGTTAATTAATTAAATTTTTCGTTAAGGCCTTTGGGATGTCTGGTTTCCAATTTGGAAATCCAAATCCTCTCGGCTCTCCGACGTTCCTGCATTGTCCACCTGGGATTGGTTTGTATCACGGTTGCAGAAACAGCCTGCCAACCATGGGATAAGAAATGCTTCACTAAATGGGTTTGTGTTTTTTTCTTTTTGAGAATATTGTGTTTGTGTTGAGCAAATCTCACTAATATAGTATTTCCTGTCTCTCCCACATATTGCATTCCACACTTTTTACAAGTTATCAGGTACACACAATTCTTGGAACGAGGGTTACCTGTACATTTGGATAGGAAGACATTTTTATTATAGGAGCTGCAACCATTTCAGGTGTTTGAAAAACTGCCCACCACCTCTGGATCTGGGTTGGATCACAGGTGGGATTTTAGCTTTAATTAAATGATCTCTCAGATTTTTGTTTCTCCTAAAAGCTCCAATGACTTCATATTCCCTTAACAATTGTGTTTCCCGAGTCAGCTTTTGAAAATTGTCCTTAATGACTTTGACCAATTTGGTTGAAGATGGAGAAAACGTGGTCACAAAGGGCAACAGAGGGGAAACCTGAATGGGTTTAGTTGTCAAAAATGATTTGAAGCATTTTCTTAAAAAAGAGCGACAGTACCCTCTGTTGGCCAAAGCGGAGAACAACGTTTTGGTGGCTACTTTGAAATCAGTCTCCTGAGTACAAATCCTGTGAAATCTTAACAGTTGGGATTTAATGAGTCCAGCAAAGGTATGTTTGGGGTGGAAACTGGTCTTAAACAAAAGAGCATGTGTATCGGTAGGTTTAAAAAATACTTTGATGTCTAAAATGTGATTTGTTTGAAAGTTTGGGCCTTTATATGTAGTTGTGTCTAAGAAGTCAATCGAATTTTTGTTGATATTTGATTTTAATTTTATTGATGCATTATGACCGTTCAAGATGATTAGAAAATCCTTAAAATCTGCTTCTGAATATGGCCAGATTCCCCAAATATCATCCAAAAACCTCAGATATTGGATGGGCTTTTTTGGACATTTTTCCAAAGCTGAACTCTCCCATTGAGCCATAAAGATATTGGCATAGGCAGGGGCAAATTTCTTGCCCATTGCCGTTCCTTTTATTTGAAGAAAAAATTCTTTATTGAATTCAAAGTCGTTCCTGGTTAGATTTATTTCTAACAGCTGTAAGAGCTCTTTTTCTGGTCTTTTTTTGTCTGGAAACTTTCTAAATATGTTTCTAACTGCATCTATTCCCTCTTTGATATCAATATTCGTATAGAGACTGTCAATATCTAATGAAAATAGAAAAGAGTCTTCTGGAATCACAAGTTTTTTAACCCTCTCCACAAAGTCATAGGTGTCTTTAATGTAGCTGTCATGTTTTGTGGACAAAGGGTTCAAAAAATGATCTAAATATTCCGCTGTGAAGTAAGTTTCACTGTCACAGTCAGAAACTATCGGCCTGCCAGGGGGTATCTGAAATGGAACACTCCAACTGGCAGGATCTTTATGAATCTTTGGTAACATATAGAAAAGTCTCTGGGTACAGTAGAACCTAATAAATATCTTTTTTGTTTAATATTAATGAATTTCTTTATGTACAAGTTATTAATTATTTTCTCCACCATTGGGATAGTTTCCAAATAAATGGGTTTTTCCAATTTAGAATAGTAGGTTTTATCATTGAGTTGTCTGTATCCCTCCTGTAAATATTGATCCCTGTCAAATATGACAATCGCACTGCCCTTATCTGCTGGTTTTATAATTATTTCTTTATTGTATTTTAGTTCCTGTAAAGCTGCAAGTTCTTCAGGAGTAAGATTGGATTTTACATGGATGGGATGAAAGTGATTTTGAAAAAATCCTGATCAGCCTTGATAAGGGTAAGTAATTGTGGTGGAAGTTGGCCCACAGAGGCGTCCAATCGGATTTTGGAGTAAAGGGCTGAGACTCTGAAGTGGATTTGTCTTTGTAATATAAAGCCAATTTCACCCTTCGTGGTATTGTTGTATGTCAAATTTACATTGGAATTTTAACTCTTTACTGTAACCTGTAGTGGGGATAAAATTTAGACCCTTACTAAGTAAGGCACATTGTGCATCCGAAAGCTGGAAGGTTTTGGAAAGATTAATGACACTTTTCACCCCTCCGTATACACGGGCTTGTGGGGATGTCTAGTTTACATAATCACTCCAATGTTTAAGCATGTGCATTGCCGTATTTTTAGTCCAATGGACATGATCCCTTTCTGTGTCAAAATTATCCTGTGGCAGAGCAGGAATGTGGTTCTTCAAACCTGTGATGAAGTTGTTCAGGTGTTGCAGTATTCCCTGCTCCTTGGGGGGTAGCCCTAAAGAAAAGTTAATTACTGGAACGAAGATCTGTGCTTCTGGGAAGAGGTCTTGGGCCGTCTCCAGAGTTCTTTTCAGTTCGGCCACTGGTGTTCTCTTGTCCCTCTGTGACCTATTGCACAAACCAAAAGACAACACAAGTTTCTCAACCGTTACCTCAACGGTGGCTCTGTCCAGGGCGCTCTCAGCGTGGCACCATTTTGCTCGGGAAGGCTGTCAATCTGGACACTTTTAGCTGCAAACGGTGGCATTCTGGCTACATTAGAATCTCCCACTATCACAGATTTCTGTTTAATGTGGAGATTCCAGCCCTGATGTTTTCTAGGTGTATTTGGATGTTTCGTCCGGTGTGCAGATTTGGACCTCTGGCGAGGAAGGTGATGTAGAAGGTTCTTCCTCCGCCTCCACCTGCAGATGTGTTTGGACGCTAGATCTCAACCTAGAAATGTCAATGGGGGTCAAGCTAACACGGTGAGTGGCCGCTGGATCCAGGGATCTCTCACTCTCACCTTGTAGTGGTCTCAAGCTAAATTCCCCTGGTTCATCTCTAATTATCTGGTTCTTTCTATCCAGAGATGGATCAGATTGGGCTGTTCGTAAAAGGGCAGAAGGTGGAGATCGAAGAGAGGGAGAGGGAGCCGACGGAGGTTGAAGATTCCTTGAAGGAGCTTCTGGCTCTCCGCCTGCATTTCCTTGTTGCTGTCCGGTCGGTCGTGAACTTCTCACCTCTCTCTGTTCCAAAGGTTCCTGTTGGGTCTCCTGAGGATACTCAAGTTCTGACTCTGAACAGAAGCTGTCCCCACCGTCGTCTTCATTAAAGATGGCCGACCACTCTTTATTCAGTTGTGGTTCAGTCATCGTGGCAACCGTTTTGAGAGGTGTGCGTTGAGGAGGAGGTGGAGCATGAACTTCAGCTGTGACTGACCTCTGATTTGCGATGGGAATGCTCTCGATGGTCCTTCCAGGGGGGATGTAGTCATCGTCCTCCGTTGGTCAGAAAGATTCCTTTCAGTCAGTCCTCTGGTGTCAGACCCTCCTCTGGTTGAACCTCTGCTCCCTTGTGGTTCTCTGGTTGGCTCTGAGGTGGATGTTCTCCTGCTTAATAATGTGGAAGATTCACCTGTGATTTGTGTCTCCGTTCTCGTCTGGTCCTCAGAGCAGGTTGTTGCGGTGCCTCATCTGTTGATCTCAAGTCCGCCATCTTAGCAACAATCACTGCTTGGGTTTGGTCCAGTGTCTCCTCAGTGAGTCTGCGACCAAAGTTTCTTCTTGCCCAAGATGCTGCAATTTCAAAAGGGGGGCGCCAGTCATCTGTGGATAACTGAGAGAGGATTTGGACTTCCTTCTCCAAATTGAAATTATAATGATCTCGTAGAATAGTAACTGTAGTTTCTGTCCAGTTTTTAGCATTTTCTTCAATCAAAGTCTGTGTGTCCTTGTTGGGCATTGCTGGTTTAACAAAAGTGGCTAAATTTTGAGCCATCTTTTTCAAAGATGGAGGATAGTCTTTCTTTGAAACATTGTTAAGGTGATGGACAGACTTTATCAATTTATGGATGACACGAACCTTTTGTAGAAAATCTGTATCATCAGATTGAATCCGATCCGTCTGGGTTCTGTTCCGTTGTCTAGGAGACGGGTTGAAGTATCTTCTCCTCCTGTTTGGGTTTCGATCCTCTCCTTCATCTCGTCCCCTCATCCATCTGTCCTCTCTGGGTGGACGGGGGCGCGGATCTGGATATGTAGTTCTACCCGTTCGGTACCTCTGTTGTTCTCTGCGATCATTCTGCCTCCCAGCAAATCTGCCATATCTAGTGACCGTAGCGTAGCTCTGTCGTCTTTCACGGGAGGGGTAATAATTTCTGCGTGATCGCCACCTGTCTTCGTCCGGGTAGTCATTTCTGCGTATTTGTCTCCCTTCACGGGAGAAAAAGTCTCTTCTTCTGTATGTCTGTCGGTTTTCAGGGGAGGGGTACTCACTTCGGTAATATCTTTCCGGTCTGTCATCTTCATTTCTCCGGTCCCGGTTTGGCCAACCGTACTCCCTGCGACCCCTTCTCCGTTCCACTAGCATCCAGTCATCTTCATCATCAAAATGGGCCGGCATGCTTTTTCCTTTTTTAGCTTAGCTTTAGCTATAACTTCACTATGACACGTGCTAAGTATAGCTAATTGGCTACATGCTAAGGTGAAAGAACGGAGTTTAAAGTGTTGCCCAAAAAGCACTTTTAATTGTATTTCACAGCTACAAAAAGCGTAGAAAAAGCCAAAATTGCAACGTTTCGGTTTACAATGAAACCTTCGTCAGGCTGGCTTAAGTAAACAAATAAACAATAACTTACAACAAACTGCGTTCTCAATGCGTCAGGTGCAGTCCGAAAATGCACTGTCATAACAGCATTGTAACAATGTATTCAACAGTATCCGGTGCACTGAGCCAATAGAAAAAGTCCTTTCTTGAAATTGGCCGCTCCCCAAAGTAAGGAGCTTTGCCATTGGTCGCACTAGTCCAGTGCTGCGTTCAGAGACATTTAAAGTTTAAATCAGGTTACAGTAATGATATACAAATAACAGAATAAACATTTTTTCCTTTACAAACAAAATAGCATTTCTTCAGAAAATATTTACATGAACACTGGAAACCGTGTTATTTCTTTATTATAAACATTCCTCTTCAGTGGTTTCCTCCTCATCCTGGAAGTGGATCCGTATCCTGTAAAAATGACCCTCTTCTACCTGTTTTTAGATTTATATTAATTATGAGAGAATAGGAATCTAGGGGGCAGATGGAGGCACGGGCTGGTTAGGGGAAACAAGATTATTAAATTCTGTCGAAAGCGCAGAATTTATGGTGCACAGGCCATCATTGTTTCTGCCACCAATTAAGAACCCACTCCCACTGTTTATTATATTAAAAAATATATTTAACATTAGGGGTCAAAAGAGTTAGGGTCAAATAACTAGGTTAGGTTTAGGCATTGGTCCACAAAGGTTAGGTTTAGGATAAAAAATAAGGGAAAGGGGATAAATAATGAATATAATAATAATAATAGTGTTATAACATGACAATATCCGAGAAAGTGTGAAATAGTATGTGGGAGGATTTGGAACTGGTAATCAGAGATGTTAATTAATTAAATTTTTCGTTAAGGCCTTTGGGATGTCTGGTTTCCAATTTGGAAATCCAAATCCTCTCGGCTCTCCGACGTTCCTGCATTGTCCACCTGGGATTGGTTTGTATCACGGTTGCAGAAACAGCCTGCCAACCATGGGATAAGAAATGCTGCACTAACTGGGGTTGTGTTTTTTCTTTTTGAGAATATTGTGTTTGTGTTGAGCAAATCTCACTAATATAGTATTTCCTGTCTCCCACATATTGCATTCCACACTTTTTACAGTTATCAGGTACACACAATTCTTGGAACGAGGGTTACCTGTACATTTGGATAGGAAGACATTTTTATTATAGGAGCTGCAACCATTTCAGGTGTTTGAAAACTGCCCACCACCTCTGGATCTGGGTTGGATCACAGGTGGGATTTTAGCTTTAATTAAATGATCTCTCAGATTTTTGTTTCTCCTAAAAGCTCCAATGACTTCATATTCCCTTAACAATTGTGTTTCCAGTCAGCTTTTGAAAATTGTCCTTAATGACTTTGACCAATTTGGTTTACTTTGGAGAAAACGTGGACACAAAGGGAAACTGAGGGGAAACCTTAATGGTTTTAGTTTTCAAAAATGTTTTGAAGCATTTTCTTAAAAACGAGCGACAGTACCCTCTGTTGGCCAAAGCGGAGAACAACGTTTTGGTGGCTACTTTGAAATCAGTCTCCTGAGTACAAATCCTGTGAAATCTTAACAGTTGGGATTTAATGAGTCCAGCAAAGTTATGTTTGGGGTGGAAACTGGTCTTAAACAAAAGAGCATTTGTAACGGTAGGTTTAAAAATACTTTGATGTCTAAAATGTGATTTGTTTGAAAGTTTGGGCCTTTATATGTAGTTGTGTCTAAGAAGTCAATAGATTTTTTGTTTATTTTTGATTTTAATTTTATTGATGCATTATGACCGTTCAAGATGATTAGAAAATCCTTAAAATCTGCTTCTGAATATGGCCAGATTCCCCAAATATCATCCAAAACCTCAGATATTGGATGGGCTTTTTGGACATTTTTCCAAAGCTGAACTCTCCCATTGAGCCATAAAGATATTGGCATAGGCAGGGGCAAATTTCTTGCCCATTGCCGTTCCTTTTATTTGAAGAAAAATTCTTTATTGAATTCAAAGTCGTTCCTGGTTAGATTTATTTCTAACAGCTGTAAGAGCTCTTTTTCTGGTCTTTTTTGTCTGGAAACTTTCTAAATATGTTTCTAACTGCATCTATTCCTCTTTGATATCAATATTCGTATAGAGACTGTCAATATCTAATGAAAATAGAAAAGAGTCTTCTGGAATCACAAGTTTTTTAACCCTCTCCACAAAGTCATAGGTGTCTTTAATGTAGCTGTCATGTTTTGTGGACAAAGGGTTCAAAAAATGATCTAAATATTCCGCTGTGAAGTAAGTTTCACTGTCACAGTCAGAAACTATCGGCCTGCCAGGGGGTATCTGAAATGGAACACTCCAACTGGCAGGATCTTTATGAATCTTTGGTAACATATAGAAAAGTCCCCTGGGTACAGTTGAACCTAATAAATATCTTTTTGTTTAATATTAATGAATTTCTTTATGTACAAGTTATTAATTATTTTCTCCACCATTGGGATAGTTTCCAAATAAATGGGTTTTTCCAATTTAGAATAGTAGGTTTTATCATTGAGTTGTCTGTATCCCTCCTGTAAATATTGATCCCTGTCAAATATGACAATCGCACTGCCCTTATCTGCTGGTTTTATAATTATTTCTTTATTGTTTTTTAGTTCCTGTAAAGCTGCAAGTTCTTCAGGAGTAAGATTGGATTTTACATGGATGGGATGAAAGTGATTTTGAAAAAAATCCTGATCAGCCTTGATAAGGGTAAGTAATTGTGGTGGAAGTTGGCCCACAGAGGGCGTCCAATCGGATTTTGGAGTAAAGGGCTGAGACTCTGAAGTGGATTTGTCTTTGTAATATAAAGCCAATTTCACCCTTCGGTGGTATTGTTGTATGTCAAATTTACATTGGAATTTTAACTCTTTACTGTAACCTGTAGTGGGGATAAAATTTAGACCCTTACTAAGTAAGGCACATTGTGCATCCGAAAGCTGGAAGGTTTTGGAAAGATTAATGACACTTTTCACCCCCTCCCGTATACACGGGCTTGTGGGGATGTCTAGTTTACATAATCACTCCAATGTTTAAGCATGTGCATTGCCGTATTTTTAGTCCAATGGACATGATCCCTTTCTGTGTCAAAATTATCCTGTGGCAGAGCAGGAATGTGGTTCTTCAAACCTGTGATGAAGTTGTTCAGGTGTTGCAGTATTCCCTGCTCCTTGGGGGGTAGCCCTAAAGAAAAGTTAATTACTGGAACGAAGATCTGTGCTTCTGGGAAGAGGTCTTGGGCCGTCTCCAGAGTTCTTTTCAGTTCGGCCACTGGTGTTCTCTTGTCCCTCTGTGACCTATTGCACAAACCAAAAGACAACACAAGTTTCTCAACCGTTACCTCAACGGTGGCTCTGTCCAGGGCGCCTCAGCGTGGCACCATTTTGCTCCGGGAAGGCTGTCAATCTGGACACTTTTAGCTGCAAACGGTGGCATTCTGGCTACATTAGAATCTCCCACTATCACAGATTTCTGTTTAATGTGGAGATTCCAGCCCTGATGTTTTCTAGGTGTATTTGGATGTTTCGTCGGTGTGCAGATTTGGACCTCTGGCGAGGAAGGTGATGTAGAAGGTTCTTCCTCCGTCGCCTCCACCTGCAGATGTGTTTGGACGCTAGATCTCAACCTAGAAATGTCAATGGGGGTCAAGCTAACACGGTGAGTGGCCGCTGGATCCAGGGATCTCTCACTCTCACCTTGTAGTGGTCTCAAGCTAAATTCCCCTGGTTCATCTCTAATTATCTGGTTCTTTCTATCCAGAGATGGATCAGATTGGGCTGTTAAAAAGGGCAGAAGGTGGAGATCAAGAGAGGGAGAGGGAGCCGACGGAGGTTGAAGATTCCTTGAAGGAGCTTCTGGCTCTCCGCCTGCATTTCCTTGTTGCTGTCCGGTCGTGAACTTCTCACCTCTCTCTGTTCCAAAGGTTCCTGTTGGGTCTCCTGAGGATACTCAAGTTCTGACTCTGAACAGAAGCTGTCCCCACCGTGCCTTTCATTAAAGATGGCCGACCACTCTTTATTCAGTTGTGGTTCAGTCATCGTGGCAACCGTTTTGAGAGGTGTGCGTTGAGGAGGAGGTGGAGCATGAACTTCAGCTGTGACTGACCTCTGATTTGCGATGGGAATGCGTGCTCTCGATGGTCCTTCCAGGGGGGATGTAGTCATCGTCCTCCGTTGGTCAGAAAGATTCCTTTCAGTCAGTCCTCTGGTGTCAGACCCTCCTCTGGTTGAACCTCTGCTCCCTTGTGGTTCTCTGGTTGGCTCTGAGGTGGATGTTCTCCTGCTTAATAATGTGGAAGATTCACCTGTGATTTGTGTCTCCCGTTCTCGTCCTGGTCCTCAGAGCAGGTTGTTGCGGTGCCTCATCTGTTGATCTCAAGTCCGCCATCTTAGCAACAATCACTGCTTGGGTTTGGTCCAGTGTCTCCTCAGTGAGTCTGCGACCAAAGTTTCTTCTTGCCCAAGATGCTGCAATTTCAAAAGGGGGGCGCCAGTCATCTGTGGATAACTGAGAGAGGATTTGGACTTCCTTCTCCAAATTGAAATTATAATGATCTCGTAGAATAGTAACTGTAGTTTCTGTCCAGTTTTTAGCATTTTCTTCAATCAAAGTCTGTGTGTCCTTGTTGGGCATTGCTGGTTTAACAAAAGTGGCTAAATTTTGAGCCATCTTTTTCAAAGATGGAGGATAGTCTTTCTTTGAAACATTGTTAAGGTGATGGACAGACTTTATCAATTTATGGATGACACGAACCTTTTGTAGAAAATCTGTATCATCAGATTGAATCCGATCCGTCTGGGTTCTGTTCCGTTGTCTAGGAGACGGGTTGAAGTATCTTCTCCTCCTGTTTGGGTTTCGATCCTCTCCTTCATCTCGCCCCTCATCCATCTGTCCTCTCTGGGTGGACGGGGCGCCGGATCTGGATATGTAGTTCGACCCGTTCGGTACCTCTGTTGTTCTCTGCGATCATTCTGCCTCCCAGCAAATCTGCCATATCTAGTGACCGTAGCGTAGCTCTGTCGTCTTTCACGGGAGGGGTAATAATTTCTGCGTGATCGCCACCTGTCTTCGTCCGGTAGTCATTTCTGCGTATTTGTCTCCCTTCACGGGAGAAAAGTCTCTTCTTCTGTATGTCTGTCGGTTTTCAGGGAGGGGTACTCACTGCAAATATCTTTCCGGTCTGTCATCTTCATTTCTCCGGTCCCGGTTTGGCCAACCGCATTCTCGACCCTTCTCCGCTTCCACTAGCATCCAGTCATCTTCATCATCAAAATGGGCGGCATGCTTTTTCCTTTTTTAGCTTAGCTTTAGCTATAACTTCACTATGACACGTGCTAAGTATAGCTAATTGGCTACATGCTAAGGTGAAAGAACGGAGTTTAAAGTGTTGCCCAAAAAGCACTTTTAATTGTATTTCACAGCTACAAAAAGCGAGAAAAGCCAAAATTGCAACGTTTCGCTTTACAATGAAACCTTCGCCAGGCTGGCTTAAGTAAACAAATAAACAATAACTTACAACAAACTGCGTTCTCAATGCGTCAGGTGCAGTCCGAAAATGCACTGTCATAACAGCATTGTAACAATGTATTCAACAGTATCCGGTGCACTGAGCCAATAGAAAAGTCCTTTCTTGAAATTGGCGCTCCCCAAAGTAAGGAGCTTTGCCATTGGTCGCACTAGTCCAGTGCTGCGTTCAGAGACATTTAAAGTTTAAATCAGGTTACAGTAATGATATACAAATAACAGAATAAACATTTTTTCCTTTACAAACAAAATAGCATTTCTTCAGAAAATATTTACATGAACACTGGAAACCGTGTTATTTCTTTATTATAAACATTCCTCTTCAGTGGTTTCCTCCTCATCCTGGAAGTGGATCCGTATCCTGTAAAAATGACCCTCTTCTACCTGTTTTAGATTTATATTAATTATGAGAGAATAGGAATCTAGGGGCAGATGGAGGCACGGGCTGGTTAGGGAAACAAGATTATTAAATTCTGTCGCTTGAAGGCGCAGAATTTATGGTGCCTGAGCCATCATTGTTTCTGCCCAACAAGAACCCACTCCCACTGTTTATTATATTAAAAAAATATATTTATCATTAGGGGTCAAAAGAGGGTTAGGGTCAAATAACTAGGTTAGGTTTAGGCATTGGTCCACAAAGGTTAGGTTTAGGATAAAAAATAAGGAAAGGGGATAAATAATGAATATAATAATAATAATAGTGTTATAACATGACAATATCCGAGAAAGTGTGAAATAGTATGTGGGAGGATTTGGAACTGGTAATCAGAGATGTTAATTAATTAAATTTTCGTTAAGGCCTTTGGGATGTCTGGTTTCCAATTTGGAAATCCACATCCTCTCGGCTCTCCGACGTTCCTGCATTGTCCACCTGGGATTGGTTTGTATCACGGTTGCAGAAACAGCCTGCCAACCATGGGATAAGAAATGCTTCACTAAATGGGTTTGTGTTTTTTTCTTTTTGAGAATATTGTGTTTGTGTTGAGCAAATCTCACTAATATAGTATTTCCTGTCTCTCCCACATATTGCATTCCACACTTTTTACAAGTTATCAGGTACACACAATTCTTGGAACGAGGGTTACCTGTACATTTGGATAGGAAGACATTTTTATTATAGGAGCTGCAACCATTTCAGGTGTTTGAAAACTGCCCACCACCTCTGGATCTGGGTTGGATCACAGGTGGGATTTTAGCTTTAATTAAATGATCTCTCAGATTTTTGTTTCTCCTAAAAGCTCCAATGACTTCATATTCCCTTAACAATTGTGTTTCCGAGTCAGCTTTTGAAAATTGTCCTTAATGACTTTGACCAATTTGGTTGAAGATGGAGAAAACGTGGTCACAAAGGGCAACAGAGGAAACCTGAATGGGTTTAGTTGTCAAAAATGATTTGAAGCATTTTCTTAAAAAAGAGCGACAGTACCCTCTGTTGGCCAAAGCGGAGAACAACGTTTTGGTGGCTACTTTGAAATCAGTCTCCTGAGTACAAATCCTGTGAAATCTTAACAGTTGGGATTTAATGAGTCCAGCAAAGGTATGTTTGGGGTGGAAACTGGTCTTAAACAAAAGAGCATGTGTATCGGTAGGTTTAAAAAATACTTTGATGTCTAAAATGTGATTTGTTTGAAAGTTTGGGCCTTTATATGTAGTTGTGTCTAAGAAGTCAATCGAATTTTTGTTGATATTTGATTTTAATTTTATTGATGCATTATGACCGTTCAAGATGATTAGAAAATCCTTAAAATCTGCTTCTGAATATGGCCAGATTCCCCAAATATCATCCAAAAACCTCAGATATTGGATGGGCTTTTTTGGACATTTTTCCAAAGCTGAACTCTCCCATTGAGCCATAAAGATATTGGCATAGGCAGGGGCAAATTTCTTGCCCATTGCCGTTCCTTTTATTTGAAGAAAAAATTCTTTATTGAATTCAAAGTCGTTCCTGGTTAGATTTATTTCTAACAGCTGTAAGAGCTCTTTTCTGGTCTTTTTTTGTCTGGAAACTTTCTAAATATGTTTCTAACTGCATCTATTCCCTCTTTGATATCAATATTCGTATAGAGACTGTCAATATCTAATGAAAATAGAAAAGAGTCTTCTGGAATCACAAGTTTTTTAACCCTCTCCACAAAGTCATAGGTGTCTTTAATGTAGCTGTCATGTTTTGTGGACAAAGGGTTCAAAAAATGATCTAAATATTCCGCTGTGAAGTAAGTTTCACTGTCACAGTCAGAAACTATCGGCCTGCCAGGGGGTATCTGAAATGGAACACTCCAACTGGCAGGATCTTTATGAATCTTTGGTAACATATAGAAAAGTCTCGCCCTGGGTACAGTTGAACCTAATAAATATCTTTTTTGTTTAATATTAATGAATTTCTTTATGTACAAGTTATTAATTATTTTCTCCACCATTGGGATAGTTTCCAAATAAATGGGTTTTTCCAATTTAGAATAGTAGGTTTTATCATTGAGTTGTCTGTATCCCTCCTGTAAATATTGATCCCTGTCAAATATGACAATCGCACTGCCCTTATCTGCTGGTTTTATAATTATTTCTTTATTGTTTTTTAGTTCCTGTAAAGCTGCAAGTTCTTCAGGAGTAAGATTGGATTTTACATGGATGGGATGAAAGTGATTTTGAAAAAAATCCTGATCAGCCTTGATAAGGGTAAGTAATTGTGGTGGAAGTTGGCCCACAGAGGGCGTCCAATCGGATTTTGGAGTAAAGGGCTGAGACTCTGAAGTGGATTTGTCTTTGTAATATAAAGCCAATTTCACCCTTCGGTGGTATTGTTGTATGTCAAATTTACATTGGAATTTTAACTCTTTACTGTAACCTGTAGTGGGATAAAATTTAGACCCTTACTAAGTAAGGCACATTGTGCATCCGAAAGCTGGAAGGTTTTGGAAAGATTAATGACACTTTTCACCCCTCCGTATACATACACGGGCTTGTGGGGATGTCTAGTTTACATAATCACTCCAATGTTTAAGCATGTGCATTGCCGTATTTTTAGTCCAATGGACATGATCCCTTTCTGTGTCAAAATTATCCTGTGGCAGAGCAGGAATGTGGTTCTTCAAACCTGTGATGAAGTTGTTCAGGTGTTGCAGTATTCCCTGCTCCTTGGGGGGTAGCCCTAAAGAAAAGTTAATTACTGGAACGAAGATCTGTGCTTCTGGGAAGAGGTCTTGGGCCGTCTCCAGAGTTCTTTTCAGTTCGGCCACTGGTGTTCTCTTGTCCCTCTGTGACCTATTGCACAAACCAAAAGACAACACAAGTTTCTCAACCGTTACCTCAACGGTGGCTCTGTCCAGGGCGCTCTCAGCGTGGCACCATTTTGCTCGGGAAGGCTGTCAATCTGGACACTTTTAGCTGCAAACGGTGGCATTCTTACATTAGAATCTCCCACTATCACAGATTTCTGTTTAATGTGGAGATTCCAGCCCTGATGTTTTCTAGGTGTATTTGGATGTTTCGTCGGTGTGCAGATTTGGACCTCTGGCGAGGAAGGTGATGTAGAAGGTTCTTCCTCCGTCGCCTCCACCTGCAGATGTGTTTGGACGCTAGATCTCAACCTAGAAATGTCAATGGGGGTCAAGCTAACACGGTGAGTGGCCGCTGGATCCAGGGATCTCTCACTCTCACCTTGTAGTGGTCTCAAGCTAAATTCCCCTGGTTCATCTCTAATTATCTGGTTCTTTCTATCCAGAGATGGATCAGATTGGGCTGTTCGTAAAAGGGCAGAAGGTGGAGATCGAAGAGAGGGAGAGGGCGGGTTAGGGCCTCGGTCGCCCCCCGCCGTGGGGTTCTAGTCTGGGCGGAAGAATGTTACGGACGGTTCCGGTCCGCCGCCGGACCGTTCGTGCGGAAAGGCGGGCCCCGTGTATTTGGTTCCGTGGGTGTCAGAGTACGGATGGATGGATGGATGGATGGATGGATGGTTGAAGCTCCGGTTCGAGCAGGTGAGTGGATCCGTAGGTGAGTATCCGATTACGGTCAGCGCTTCCCCCCCTGTGGGAGGGGGCGTGGATGGTCCGGTGACGGTCGTGGCCGGACCGGGGGTCTCTCCAGGGACCCCCGGTCCGGCTGCGGCCTTCTCTGGACCGTCCACGCCCCCGCCTTCTGGATCGTGACCCTACCAGGGGCACGAAAAAAACACACTCAGAACCTCAACAGCAGCTCTGACACTTAGAGCAAAATGGGAGGTGGGAAAAAAAAAAAGCTTAATATTGCTTGCCCTCCCAGGGCCACGAAAAAAAAACTTTAAAGATCGCTTGCCCTACCAGGGGCACGAGCTTCCAGGGGGGGCGCATTGGTCGGTGTAGTCCGCGGAGGGGTGCTTAAGTGTGGGTACAAGGGACCGAGAGGTGCGTGTGGTTGTTTGTGGGTCTCCATGCGTTTGTGGGAGCTCGTTTGAAATGTGTGGCCGGGCAGCTTGGCTCTGTGTGGGCTTGAGATGTGAGTTTGTGCCCTGTGGGGCTCTGAAATTGCACAAAGACCCCTCCGGAGGTTTGCAGGGCACGTTTCCATGACTGTTTGCCGTTTTAAAGCTGCATTCCGGGCGTATTGGCTGGTGAGAGTGGCCCACGGAGGTTTCATCCGCTGTCCTTTGGCTCCATCTTGTGGGCGAAAAAAAGTACTGCGCCTTGCGGGTTTCAGTGCTTTGTTTTGGGCGTATTGGTGTAATTTTGTCCCCCCTGGAGCTCCGGGGCGGGATTTTTGACAGAATAAGGATTCCTGGAGGTGTGCAGGTGAGTGTTTGTGGCGAATGAGGCCTGCCTGTGGCTTCCTTGAGTGGGCATGCAATAAAGAAATCTCCCCCCAGCTGGTTGTCAGTGTGATTTTTGACAGAATAAGCATTCCTGGAGGTCTGCAGGGGTCAAGTTTGAATCTTCCAGCCTCTTTCCAGGCACTATTTTCAGGGTAAATGTCAAGTGTGGTGGCCTCTGACCTCCAGGCCTGGTTGTCAGTGTGAATATTGACAGAATAAGCATTCCTGGAGGTCTGCAGGGGTCAAGTTTGAATCTTCCAGCCTCTTTCCAGGCACTATTTTCAGGGTAAATGTCAAGTGTGGTGGCCTCTGACCTCCAGGCCTGGTTGTCAGTGTGATTTTTGACAGAATAAGCATTCCTGGAGGTCTGCAGGGGTCAAGTTTGAATCTTCCAGCCTCTTTCCAGGCACTATTTTCAGGGTAAATGTCAAGTGTGGTGGCCTCTGACCTCCAGGCCTGGTTGTCAGTGTGATTTTTGACAGAATAAGCATTCCTGGAGGTCTGCAGGGGTCAAGTTTGAATCTTCCAGCCTCTTTCCAGGCACTATTTTCAGGGTAAATGTCAAGTGTGGTGGCCTCTGACCTCCAGGCCTGGTTGTCAGTGTGATTTTTGACAGAATAAGCATTCCTGGAGGTCTGCAGGGGTCAAGTTTGAATCTTCCAGCCTCTTTCCAGGCACTATTTTCAGGGTAAATGTCAAGTGTGGTGGCCTCTGACCTCCAGGCCTGGTTGTCAGTGTGATTTTGACAGAATAAGCATTCCTGGAGGTCTGCAGGGGTCAAGTTTGAATCTTCCAGCCTCTTTCCAGGCACTATTTTCAGGGTAAATGTCAAGTGTGGTGGCCTCTGACCTCCAGGCCTGGTTGTCAGTGTGATTTTTGACAGAATAAGCATTCCTGGAGGTCTGCAGGGGTCAAGTTTGAATCTTCCAGCCTCTTTCCAGGCACTATTTTCAGGGTAAATGTCAAGTGTGGTGGCCTCTGACCTCCAGGCCTGGTTCTCAGTGTGATTTTTGACAGAATAAGCATTCCTGGAGGTCTGCAGGGGTCAAGTTTGAATCTTCCAGCCTCTTTCCAGGCACTATTTTCAGGGTAAATGTCAAGTGTGGTGGCCTCTGACCTCCAGGCCTGGTTCTCAGTGTGATTTTTAACAAAATAAGGATTCCTGGATGTCTGCAGGGGTCAGGTTTGATTTTTCCAGCCCCTTTCCATGCACTATTTTCAGGGTATGTATTAATTGTGGTGGCCTCTGACCTCCAGGCCTGGTTCCAAGTGTGATTTTTGACAGAATAAGCATTCCTGGAGGTCTGCAGGGGTCAAGTTTGAATCTTCCAGCCCCTTTCCATGCACTATTTTCAGGGTATGTATTAATTGTGGTGGCCTCTGACCTCCAGGCCTGGTTCCAAGTGTGATTTTTAACAGAATAAGGATTCCTGGATGTCTGCAGGGGCCAGGTTTGATTTTTCCAGCCCCTTTCCATGCACTATTTTCAGGGTATGTATTAATTGTGGTGGCCTCTGACCTCCAGGCCTGGTTCCAAGTGTGATTTTTAACAGAATAAGGATTCCTGGATGTCTGCAGGGGCCAGGTTTGATTTTTCCAGCCCCTTTCCATGCACTATTTTCAGGGTATGTATTAATTGTGGTGGCCTCTGACCTCCAGGCCTGGTTGTCAGTGTGATTTTTAACAGAATAAGGATTCCTGGATGTCTGCAGGGGCCAGGTTTGATTTTTCCAGCCCCTTTCCAGGCACTATTTTCAGGGTATGTATTAATTGTGGTGGCCTCTGACCTCCAGGCCTGGTTCCAAGTGTGATTTTTAACAGAATAAGGATTCCTGGATGTCTGCAGGGGTCATATTAGATTTTTCTAGCCTCATTCCAGGCACTATTTTCCGGGTATTTATTAATTTTTTCTGAATTTAAGCTCCCGGTCTGGTTATCTGTGGCTCCATCTTGTGGACGGAGAAAAGCACTGCTCCCAGCCGCCGTGACAGCGCTTTATTTCGGGCTTGCTTAATTAATTGCGGGTCTCTGTGTGTGATTTTTAACAGAATAATGATTCCTGGAAGTCTTTAGGGGTCAGGTTTGATTTTTCCAGCCCCTTTCCATGCGCTGTTTTCAGGGTATTAATTAATTGCTGCAGCCCTTCACTTGCAGGCCTGGTTCTA
>NW_025316838.1:0-2500 GCF_019740435.1 Gambusia affinis | reverse complement strand
TAGAAAAACTCCACCGGAAGGTTTGAGAGAGGGTTTTCGAAATGACCCATTTTTTAATTTTTTTTCTAAGTGTTAGGGAGGCTCTCACTCTGGGTGTGGTGTGGCCCAGATCCCCCCACCCTTTTGGGGGTAAATGTCAGAGAATCTGCGGGCCGGCCGGAGACGTCCCGCTCAATTCCGGGCACCGGTGTTTGAATAGGTGCCCTCTCAGCCAGGGGACGTCTCCGGCCCACCGCTGAGTCGGTTTTGTTACCGCCCTAAGGCGGGTTAGGGCCTCGGTCGCCCCCCGCCGTGGGGTTCTAGTCTGGGCGGAAGAATGTTACGGACGGTTCCGGTCCGCCGCCGGACCGTTCGTGCGGAAAGGCGGGCCCCGTGTATTTGGTTCCGTGGGTGTCAGAGTACGGATGGATGGATGGATGGATGGATGGATGGATGGATGGTTGAAGCTCCGGTTCGAGCAGGTGAGTGGATCCGTAGGTGAGTATCCGATTACGGTCAGCGCTTCCCCCCCTGTGGGAGGGGGCGTGGATGGTCCGGTGACGGTCGTGGCCGGACCGGGGGTCTCTCCAGGGACCCCCGGTCCGGCTGCGGCCTTCTCTGGACCGTCCACGCCCCCGCCTTCTGGATCGTGACCCTACCAGGGGCACGAAAAAAACACACTCAGAACCTCAACAGCAGCTCTGACACTTAGAGCAAAATGGGAGGTGGGAAAAAAAAAAAGCTTAATATTGCTTGCCCTCCCAGGGCCACGAAAAAAAAACTTTAAAGATCGCTTGCCCTACCAGGGGCACGAGCTTCCAGGGGGGGCGCATTGGTCGGTGTAGTCCGCGGAGGGGTGCTTAAGTGTGGGTACAAGGGACCGAGAGGTGCGTGTGGTTGTTTGTGGGTCTCCATGCGTTTGTGGGAGCTCGTTTGAAATGTGTGGCCGGGCAGCTTGGCTCTGTGTGGGCTTGAGATGTGAGTTTGTGCCCTGTGGGGCTCTGAAATTGCACAAAGACCCCTCCGGAGGTTTGCAGGGCACGTTTCCATGACTGTTTGCCGTTTTAAAGCTGCATTCCGGGCGTATTGGCTGGTGAGAGTGGCCCACGGAGGTTTCATCCGCTGTCCTTTGGCTCCATCTTGTGGGCGAAAAAAAGTACTGCGCCTTGCGGGTTTCAGTGCTTTGTTTTGGGCGTATTGGTGTAATTTTGTCCCCCCTGGAGCTCCGGGGCGGGATTTTTGACAGAATAAGGATTCCTGGAGGTGTGCAGGTGAGTGTTTGTGCTGAATGAGGCCTGCTTGTGGCTTCCTTGAGTGGGCATGCAATAAAGAAATCTCACCAGTTCTGGTTGTAAGTGTGATTTTTGACAGAATAAGGATTCCTGGATGTCTGCAGGGGTCAGGTTTGAATATTCCAGCCTCTTTCCAGGCACTATTTTCAGGGTATATATTAATTGTGGTGGCCTCTGACCTCCAGGCCTGGTTCCAAGTGTGATTTTTAACAGAATAAGGATTCCTGGATGTCTGCAGGGGTCAAGTTTGAATCTTCCAGCCTCTTTCCAGGCACTATTTTCAGGGTAAATGTCAAGTGTGGTGGCCTCTGACCTCCAGGCCTGGTTGTCAGTGTGATTTTTAACAGAATAAGGATTCCTGGATGTCTGCAGGGGTCAGGTTTGAATCTTCCAGCCTCTTTCCATGCACTATTTTCAGGGTAATTGTCAATTGTGGTGGCCTCTGACCTCCAGGCCTGGTTCTCAGTGTGATTTTTAACAGAATAAGGATTCCTGGATGTCTGCAGGGGTCAGGTTTGATTTTTCCAGCCTCTTTCCATGCACTATTTTCAGGGTATATATTAATTGTGGTGGCCTCTGACCTCCAGGCCTGGTTCCAAGTGTGATTTTTAACAGAATAAGGATTCCTGGATGTCTGCAGGGGTCAGGTTTGATTTTTCCAGCCCCTTTCCAGGCACTATTTTCAGGGTAAATGTCAAGTGTGGTGGCCTCTGACCTCCAGGCCTGGTTGTCAGTGTGATTTTTGACAGAATAAGCATTCCTGGAGGTCTGCAGGGGTCAAGTTTGAATCTTCCAGCCTCTTTCCAGGCACTATTTTCAGGGTAAATGTCAAGTGTGGTGGCCTCTGACCTCCAGGCCTGGTTGTCAGTGTGATTTTTGACAGAATAAGCATTCCTGGAGGTCTGCAGGGGTCAAGTTTGAATCTTCCAGCCTCTTTCCAGGCACTATTTTCAGGGTAAATGTCAAGTGGTGGCCTCTGACCTCCAGGCCTGGTTGTCAGTGTGATTTTTGACAGAATAAGCATTCCTGGAGGTCTGCAGGGTCAAGTTTGAATCTTCCAGCCTCTTTCCAGGCACTATTTTCAGGGTAAATGTCAATGTGGTGGCCTCTGACCTCCAGGCCTGGTTGTCAGTGTGATTTTTGACAGAATAGCAAAGTTCCTGGAGGCCTGCAGGGGTCAATTTGATTCAGCCTCTTTCCAGGAAACCTATATATTCAGGAAAGCTTAG
>NW_025316837.1:0-81351 GCF_019740435.1 Gambusia affinis | reverse complement strand
AATCTAACGGCAGGAAGAGGTGGGGAGGCAACAAACGAACAAGGCAGTTTAGGACTTCTGCCTCGGTTGCTGCAGTCGGGTTTAGCCTTCTCACCAGAAAGTTCCTCAAAGTATCAGTGACAAATGAACGTCATGAAGACGGGAAGAGCTGGGAAGTGAGGAAAGGGAAATCAAGTGTGGAAGAGAAAAGGTGCAATTGGAAAAAGGAGAGAAAAGGAAAGACATGTGGAGGTATGGAGAGAGAGAAAGAGACTTGCCTGCAGACCACCTAGGTGTGCCGCTGCAGCTACATGAATGATTACTTGCTTTATAGCCACCTTCAAGATTGATCTAAGACTTTTCCGTCACGGCAGCATCAATCTGCTTCACACAAAGAAACCATGTCTTCTTCATCATTTACGGTGGAGAAACAACCAGGAAAACTGTTTGTCTGCCGTCACCGGTGGTCACGCTAACTAGCATCACTGTGGGGCAGGGACCTGTAGCATATGGCAGGGAGTGAGCAGCACGTACAAGAGGTGATAGACAACTCTAAGGCCCTCCTCCTGACTCTGATTGGTTTGTTCTGATCAAACAGTGTATTCCTGCAGGGAGGAAACAGATGATCTGTCTCATAGTCTGTCAGGAAACAGTGACAGTTATAACACGTGTATAAAAAAACAGATTTTTTTTTTTAAAGTCACTAAACCACAGATTTAGCCTGTTGTAGAAAATCTTTTTTTTTCCTACATGTCATTATTTCCTCTAATTGGCACCCAATTGATAACGGTAGCAGCTGAGCCTTCTTTCCTCAATAATATCATCCAAAATAAAACGTCTTGTTGCAACAAGACCAGATGTAGGCTGAGGTATCATGTGTTCACGCCTCAGCCTACTGAACAGTGATCTGAAAACTGACCAGTTCTGGTCGGCAACTAGTTTCTCTGTGCATCTCTTTTAAAGGGGCAGTATTATGTTAAGTGGACTTTATTTTTTATCTTTACATCATGTTTTCATGTTATTCCCTCATCAAAAACACAATGACTTCTTGAAGGCAGAGATTCAAAAAGAAAAAGAGCTTCTTAAAGAGACAAAGACGCAATTTAAGGCCATTAAATATCAGTCAATTTTTTATGTATAATAATATATATAATAACTGAAGGAAATATGATTGATTGTCTTATAAAAATGCAAAATGTGCCAGGAAACAAGTAGTGCCGCCTCTCTGAAAACTAATTTCCTTGGTCATGTTTGATATTTTGAAGAATTTTTGAGTATTTCCCTGAAGACAGTCCAACTAACCTGAAGAAACTCTGGAAGTCGGCTCACTATCCCTTATTTTCCCATCTTCTGCCTTGTAATATTTTCCCTGCCTCAGAAACTCATCATTCATTTTCCCAACTCTGATCATTTCTGTTCTTCTCTTTCACCTTTCCCCATTTCTTTTACAACCTTTCCCCACTCATCTTCCTCTCCCATTCTTCTTTCCTGCCATCCTCACTTCCCTGGCAGCAGTTATTTCTTATCAGTCTGCAAAGAGGCTAAGAAAACAGTACAATGTGAGACCCTTAAAGAACTAGATGGTGTAATTGCCTAATTGCTATTTTTTCCCTCCATCAGATGGTTCTGCTTTCCGTCAGCCAGACAGAAGCCCATAAACACTGCCGAGCTATTCCCAAATTTCCCTTCAATGTCACCATTTTCTTGCAGCTTGATTGGTTTAATTCCCAGCCAGGGCCCATTGCTCATTGGCTCCCTGTGGGATGAATGGCCCCGCTGACAGCCAATGGGGCCACAGCAAGGTGAGAAGGGCTAGCAAGAGAGTAAACAACATTTTTCTGAAGTCAGGGACATGGAGGGACTTTTAGTTTTGAATTCCAAGTAATCTTTCCAGATTGACTTCCTGGTAAAGTAATACGCATCCATAACTGTAACTCAGTAACCACAGATAGCAAGAAAAGCTCAAGCTGTTTGCATGTAGCACGGAAAAAATGAGAAACTACATCGGCAGAAAACGTTCTGGTGGGGAACAATCGCCCGAGCTTCACATTGGAAGTCAGAGGGTGTTAAATGAAGGCCTTGGCCTACAAACAGAAAAAAAATCAGGGCAAACTCTCTCTCCAGCACACTCACTCCATCCAAGGCTAAGCAATCCATTTCTTTGGACAGCGAAGGCCCTGTGCGAAAGGACCTTGCTCTGTCAAGTAGTAAACATTTGACAACAGCGTGCCTAAAGTTTGCTGTGTCAAAACTTTTCACCCATTCCCTCTCAGAGCAGCGCCACAGCAACCCAAACCCAAACCCTAACCCTTCACACATCTGGACCTGAACTGAGTGATGAATGTTCTCTGTGCCGCTCAGACCCTCTGGACCCGCTGCCCGTCCCTGCCTGCTGGGGCGAGGATTGATGCAGACATTGCATAGTTTTCCACAGTCATCACTTTAAACTTTTTTCTGTTCCTTGTGTGTGAGACTAACTATTGGACTCAGGCAATGAGAAAAGTCTTAAACAGAAATATATCAAGAGAACAAGCAAACAAAAAAAAGTTTTTTGTTTTTTTTTATTATTATTATTATTATAATTATCAGTAGCGTCGCACACTAATCCAGGAGAGGAAGCATGTGGGCGTCCTGTCATGGAGGCATACAGGAAACAGACTGGTAAGGACAGGAAGTCACCGGCAACACAACAACAATGTTCACACAGTCTCTGCAAAAAAAAAAAAAAAAAAGACTGCTTAATTATAACTTAATGGGGCATGAACAGTTAGATTCGGTCAGATTCACGCAGGTGTTTAGCAGAAAGTTAGCTGCAATGTTCATTCACTTAATGCTGCATTTAATATGAAGTCACTTTTGGCCATTTTGACAATTCTAGGAAGTAAATTGAAATGTTAAATAAATTTTATATATGCATTGACAACACGGTAACACGGTACAAGTTTAAATTAAACGACACATTCTACACTGCTACGGCGAACACCAAGGAAGACTCAACCTGCCACAGTCAGCAACCTTAAAAAAAAAATTTATAGCTCAGTAAAAATATTCACATGCTTCTAGATAATCTGAGGAATTCAATTTATGTGTCTCACTGTGCAATGTTGTTGAATGGAACAGCAAAGCGAGGAAGACATTTAGACCCTTACAAAAAAATCCCATGAAAATCACATGAGATCACATGTGGTTCACACAAATTTTACATGTGAATGACGTGAATCACATGTGAAAGCACATGAATACGTCTGATTTTGGAACGTTTTGTGCTAAAATCACATGTGATTTTCATGTGATCACATGTGGAAATGTGTGATCACATGTGATTTTCATGGGATTTTTTTGTGAGGGGAGATACACTGACATGAAAATCTGGGCCGATATCAGTATCCTATGTTCATTTTTGATGTTTTTGCTGATTACTGATATTTCTAAAATTATTTATATTACATCAAGAATCATATGAGGAAACAACCACACAGCTTCAGTAGAAAAACCCCATCATCTGCACTGCATCACTATCACTGGCTATTTTTACACCCGCTGAGGAATTTTAAGCGAACTTTTAAAATGTCACGGAAAATAAAAGGAAAGTTTGCAGTGGGCGTGTTCCCATCTTCTGCTTTGGAGCAAATTCACCAGGTTACGCAAAACATCATTTTGCCACATGTTGATGCTACGCGCAGTTTAGAGTAGAAAAAAGAAACAAGAAGTATGTGAGGGAGACGATCGCTACGTCAGAACCTTTTCAGCAAATGTCCATCTTTCCATGTTTAGAGTTAACATTATGGAGTTAACGCTAAAAGAAAACAACAGCAACAACTTTTGTGCAAGCTTTAGGAAGTTAATTTGACTTTTGCTGTTTCCATCAACCCTTTCTAATCCGATTCTTCTAAATGTGCATAAAGCAACACAGATACTGTCACATGACCAACCCTCTCCAAACCTATACACAAAAAGACAGCAAAATGGAAATAACCATTTGTTCTTAATATCAAACCAGTTATTCTGATGGGGCCGATACTGATAGGTTAAAAAATGTTGGAGGCCGATACACTGATCTTCCCTAAAGATAATCTAACTAGTTTATTAAGCCTTTTTATAGATCAGACTGGATGAACTGGGATAAACCAACAGATAAAATGAAAGGAGGCACTAAAACGAAACAATTTATCATTTTATTTAGCAAGTTTCAAAAAAATTATATTAAAAAAAAATGTCTAATGAGAATCAACAAATTATTATTAGGCCCGAGCAGCAAAGCGCTGCGAAGGCCTATTGTTTTTGTACTGTTTATTATTAGGCCCGAGCAGCAAAGCGCTGCGAAGGCCTATTGTTTTCATACTGTTTATTAGGCCCGAGCAGCAAAGCGCTGCGAAGGCCTATTGTATCTGTACTGTTTATTAGGCCCGAGCAGCAAAGCGCTGCGAAGGCCTATTGTTTTCATACTGTTTATTATTAGGCCCGAGCAGCAAAGCGCTGCGAAGGCCTATTGTTTTCATACTGTTTATTATTATTAGGCCCGAGCAGCAAAGCGCTGCGAAGGCCTATTGTTTTTGTACTGTTTATTATTAGGCCCGAGCAGCAAAGCGCTGCGAAGGCCTATTGTTTTTGTACTGTTTATTAGGCCCGAGCAGCAAAGCGCTGCGAAGGCCTATTGTATCTGTACTGTTTATTATTAGGCCCGAGCAGCAAAGCGCTGCGAAGGCCTATTGTTTTCATACTGTTTATTATTATTAGGCCCGAGCAGCAAAGCGCTGCGAAGGCCTATTGTATCTGTACTGTTTATTATTATTAGGCCCGAGCAGCAAAGCGCTGCGAAGGCCTATTGTTTTCATACTGTTTATTATTAGGCCCGAGCAGCAAAGCGCTGCGAAGGCCTATTGTTTTTGTACTGTTTATTAGGCCCGAGCAGCAAAGCGCTGCGAAGGCCTATTGTATCTGTACTGTTTATTAGGCCCGAGCAGCAAAGCGCTGCGAAGGCCTATTGTATCTGTACTGTTTATTAGGCCCGAGCAGCAAAGCGCTGCGAAGGCCTATTGTATCTGTACTGTTTCTTTTTAGGCCCGAGCAGCAAAGCGCTGCGAAGGCCTATTGTTTTTGTACTGTTTATTAGGCCCGAGCAGCAAAGCGCTGCGAAGGCCTATTGTTTTTGTACTGTTTATTAGGCCCGAGCAGCAAAGCGCTGCGAAGGCCTATTGTATCTGTACTGTTTATTATTATTCTTTTTTTTCTGCCCCCCTCTTTGGGTGCCTTTTTGGGGGCTTTATCATATTCAAAAACTCACCAAACTTGGCAGACACATAGAGACTGTTTAAAAATTTTGAATTTTAAGGTCGACGCAAAAATCGCAGAAAAAATGGCTCAACAGCGCCAACTAGCAATTTTCAAAAGACCCAAACCAATCACTTAACTTCATCGTAGAGACCTGAAATTTGGTACAGTTGTAGAGCTCCCCAAGATGCTCAGAATTTACAATTATTGTTATAGTCCAACTATCACAGGAAGTCGGCCATTTTGGATGGAAGGTCACATTTTGACCCCATTTTGGCCGTTTACAGCATTGGTATTTGATCGAACTCCTCCTAGGGATTTTGATTGATTGGCTTCAAACTTGGTGAGTCCGATCAGAAGGCATGGGCGATTCAAAGTTATCAAACTGGTGTGTTTTTGAGCATGCTGAAGGGGGGATAGCAGGGGTCAAAGTTCACCGACTCGCCACGAAACTCTAAACAGTTATAACTCCTACACTAAAACTCTCAGAGGAACCAAACTTTCAGTGATTGAGCATCATGGGTTGACCTAAAATACCCTGTGGTCAAATGATGACATCACTAAGGCCACGCCCCCTGAGAACAGGAAGTGTCATGTTTTACTGGGAACGGTCCCTATATTACACCTTTGACCTAATCAACATGAAACTGTGTTAACAGACAGGAAACATGTGGCTCTATAAGGGATTCCAGCCCCGACAGGCTTTGATGGAGCAGGTGGGCGTGGCGGCGTGGCGAAGTGACCTCTAACACCGCTGTCATACGTTTGGCTCTGAATTCCACAGTTTTGGGCCAAACTTCTCCAAACTCACTAGGATGGATCTTTATCCACCCCAAGACAGGAATCCATAATAAAATTTGGTGGGCGTGGCCTAATTTTTCTATAGCGCCCCCTAGAAGATTTTAAATGATCAGCCCCAAGCCATACTCTAACATAGAATTATGAAACTTGTTACACATCTGTATATTGTCCTGATGTACAAAAAAGTCTCTTGGAGTCATGGTCTCAACCCAACAGGAAGTCGGCCATTTTGGAATGAAGTTCTAAAATTGACCCCATTTTTGATGTTTACAGCCTTCGTATTTGATCGAACTCCTCCTACAGTTTTTCAGATACAGACTTCAAAATCGCTCAGCACACACTTGAGGCATCAAAGGTGAAAAGTTATCAAAGGAATTTTCGTACTTCAAAGTATGTGGGCGTGGCTATGTGTCAAACTTTGACTATTCGCCATGAAACATAAAACTCTTATAACTCCTACACTAAAACTCTCAGAGGAACCAAACTTTCAGTGATTGATCATCATAGTTTGACATAAAAGACCCTGTGGTCAAATGATGACATCACTCAGGCCACGCCCCCTGAGAACAGGAAGTGTCATGTTTTACTGGGAACGGTCGCTATCTTACACCTTTGACCTAATCAACTTGAAAGTTTTTCCAGAAACAGAAGACATGCTGGTGTATTTTGGATTCCAGCCCCGACCGGCTTTGATGGAGCAGGGCGGGCGGCGCGTGTCAAGTGACCTCTAACGCCGCTGTCATTCGTTTGGCTCTGAATTCCACAGTTTTGGGCAAAGCTGTTCCAAACTCACTAGGATGGATCCTTATCCACTCCCCGAAAGAAATCCATAATAAAATTTGGTGGGCGTGGCCTAATGTATTTATGGCGCCGGCTAGAAAATTTTAAATGATCAGCCCCAAGACATGCTTTAACCTAGAATTACCAAACTTGGTACATATGTGTATCTTTTCAGGACGAACAAAAAAGTCTCTTGGAGCCATATTCTAAATTCAACGGATTTTCTGTAATTTTAGATTTTTTAGAAAAAAAATATGTTATTCCCATTAAGTCCTCTTGGTGTCACTGTTACTCCACACATGAATAAGGCGAGAATTACACAGTATGAGAGAGGTGCTGTAATGGCGATATTAACCACTTGGTGTCACTATCACGCCATACATGACTATGTGTACATTTTTACCACTGCAATTCCCAAAGATGCATCTGTGTATTTTGTAGTTCCACAGTTACGTTGTTTTCGATACTTCTGCTGGCTCGTTGGGATAAAAATAGCCTCCACGGATAACATTAACGATCAAGCCTTCCTTAATCCCGTCTGCATGTGCGTTTTTATTATGTAAGTATACATTTCCATCTCCTATATTTGCGTTTATATCACTTATTAGCACTAGAGAACTGAATATGACGGTTGACAGTCAAGCTAACGCAGCTAAGCTATCGAAGTGCACCGAAGCATGCATGATTTAACGGAGAGAGCAGCGCCTGCAGCTGTACGGCTGCTTATTAATTTTCCCTGAAGTAAAAAAAGAAAAGAAGAATTTCTGATATTTTTATTTTTGAATCATCTTTATAATTAAGAAAATTGTGGAAACATTGTTTCAAAACATCTTGTACGTAGCGCATGCCAAAGCTTAAATCTTATTTCTCAGTTCGGTTTTCGCACGCCCCCACCCCTCCTCCCCCTCCGCCGCCCACATATACGTAGCAATGGCTGGCTCGTTGGGATAAAAATAGCCTCCACGGATAACATTCACGATCAATCAAGCCGTCATGATATGTGTGCAGTTCGATCTTTATAACGCACGCACGCACGCAATCCCCCCCCCCGTTCCCCCCCCCGAAGGGGTGAATATGACGGTTGACAGTCAAGCTAACGTAGCTAAGCTGTCGGACCTAACGAATAGGAGACAGATGTCATGGGTATTAGCGGTGAGATGTCCTGTTGTTGCATTCCAACTTATCAACGTGTTTGCTGCAGAGATGTGGATTCTGGTGAGTCTGATATGCTAAACAATTTCTTGCTCATTTAATGGAAGCCACATTATTTTGTTTGAACCGTACATGGGCTGCACACTCAAAGCTGTGGAGTTTAGTACTTTCAAAATATCCTTACAGTTAAAAGTTTGCCTGGCAAACCTATTAAACGATATTACCTCAAAGGTGTTGACAGGAAGTGAATTTTATTTATTAGACAATAAAATAAACTGGTCCAAAAAAGGTGAAAACAGCCACGAATGAACGTGTCCGTAGTTGCTAAGAATTATAATGGAAACTTAACGGCACTATAATTATTAATATTGAGATAAGTGTCACAAATATGAGCAGGAGGAGCGCTGAGCTATGATATTAAACGCAGGGCCGTAACGCAGAACCTGGAGGCGGGTTGGAGTGTGGGGCTTTAAAGTAATTCTTAGAGTTTTCCACACAGCAGTGGACCACATAAATTACTCACGTTTTTATTTTTTGGACAATCTCCTCTTCAGTTCAACCTTATCAGTGGATACACATTGTTGATGTTACCATTATAAAATAGCTTACAATTAAGAATTGGCAAAGCTCAATGTGATTTTCACAGTAGACGGAGCTCAGAGGAACCAAACTTTCAGTGATTAATCGTCATGTGGTCAAATGATGACATCACTAAGGTTAAACTGTCACACTTAAAGTAAATATTTGTTGTATTTAACATTTCAGGTAAGAAGTGAACATGTAATGAAATTGATCCTGTCCTCCAATTTTATGTAATTGAACATTACAGCTAACAAATGTGATGATAATGTGAGGTAATACATTTTATGATTTTTTTTTTATATAGAAAAAAAAATACAAAATACAAATACAAAATTAGTTAAATAAAAAAGGGGTCAAATGTAATAAAGATGAATGTGCTTCATCTATACTCTCTAGTAGAACAATTTCACCTTGATTTTGAGTTAATGGGCCACACGATTTGGAAGCTATTGTAGAAATCATATTATTTAATATTAAAATTATTTATCCAACCATCTTCTTACAGCAGGGGTGTCAAACTCCAGTCCTCAAGGGCCGCTGTCCTGCAACTTTTAGATGTCCTCGGTCAATGGTGGCTGAACTGTGTGGGCGTGGCCAAATTGCAAATGTCAGACCCTCGCCATATTCATACGATTGTCTTTAAATCACACATGGATGATCCGATTGGCACCAAACTTGAAATGTAAGACCTGTGGTAACCTTTAAAGAGCTCAAATGTTTTGAAATGTAATTTGACTCCACTGCGCCCCCTAGGTTAATCCATCAGCTATATCTCCGCCAGATTTTTTGTGAGTCGTCGGGGAGCGCTGCCGAACGCATTCACGTGTGTCGTCTGGCAGGCGATTGGGCGGGGAAGGTTCGCGACGGCTCGGCTGCGGCGTGGCGCGCCTCTGGAAACGGTGCGAGAGCTTCCGCGGTGGCTGGAACTCCGCGGTGGCCAGTGAGCCGGAGCAGCGCTTGCTGCGAGGGCCGCACGAGGCTGCTTGCAGCTTTAATTATTATTATTTTCCCTCCAAATGAATTGCCTTTTTGGAGGCTTTATCATATTCAAAAACTCACCAAATTTGGCAGACACATAGAGACTGTTTAAAATTTACGTATTTTAAGGTCGACGCAAAATCTAAAAAATTGGCTCAACAGCGCCAACTAGCAATTTTCAAAGGACCCTTTGCTATTCACTTACTTTGTCGTAGAGACTTGAAATTTGGTACAGTTGTAGAGCTCCCCAAGATGCTCAGAATTTACAATTAATGTCATACTGCAAGTATCACAGGAAGTCGGCCATTTTTGATTGAAGGTCACGTTTTGACCCCATTTTGGCCATTTACAGCATTGGTATTTGATCGAACTCCTCCTAGGGATTTTGATTGATCGGCTTCAAACTTGGTGAGTCTGATCAGAAGGCATGGGCGATTCAAAGTTATCAAAATGGTGAGTTTTGAGCATGCTGAAGGGGGATAGCAGGGTCAAAGTTCACCGACTACTCACGAAACTCAAAACAGTTATAACTCCTACACTAAAACTCTCAGAGGAACCAAACTTTCAGTGATTGATCATCGTGGGTTGACCTAAAAGACCCTGTGGTGAAATGATGACATTACTAAGGCCACGCCCCCTGAGAACAGGAAGTGTCATGTTTTACTCTGATCGGTCGCTATCTTACACCTTTGAACTAATCAACTGGAAACTTTTTCCAGAGAAAGAAGACATGTGGGTGTATTTTGGATTCCAGCCCCGACCGGCTTCGATGGCGCAGGTGGGCGTGGCGGCGTGGCGAAGTGACCTCTAATTCGTTTGGCTCTGAATTCCACAGTTTTGGGCAAAGCTTCTCCAAACTCACTAGGATGGATCTTTATCCACCCCCCGACAGGAATCCATAATAAAATTTGGTGGGCGTGGCTTAATTTCTTTATGGCGCCCCCTAGAAAATTTAAAATGATCAGCCCCAAGCCATGCTATAACCTATAATTACGAAACTTCTTACACATCTGTATATTGTCCTGATGTACAAAAAAGTCTCTTGGAGCCATGGTCTCAACCCAACAGGAAGTCGGCCATTTTGGAATGAAGTTCCAAAATTGACCCCATTTTTGATGTTTACAGCCTTCGTATTTGATCGAACTCCTCCTACAGTTTTTCAGATACAGACTTCAAAATCGCTCAGCACACACTTGAGGCATCAAAGGTGAAAAGTTATCAAAGGAATTCTCGTCAAAGTATGTGGGCGTGGCTATGTGTCAAACTTTGACTATTTGCCGTGAAACATAAAACTCTTATAACTCCTACACTAAAACTGTCAGAGGAAGCAAACTTTCAGTGATTGATCATCATGGGTTGACCTAAAATACCCTGTGGTCAAATGATGACATCACTAAGGCCACGCCCCCTCAGAACAGGAAGTGTCATGTTTTACTGGGAACGGTCACTATCTTACACCTTTGAACTAATCAACTTGAAACTTTTTCCATAGACAGAAAACATGTTGCTGTATTGAAGATTCCAGCCCCGACCGGCTTGGATGGAGCAGGTGGGCGTGGCGGCGTCCCAAAGTGACCTCTAACGCCGCTGTCATTCGTTTGGCTCTGATTTCCACAGTTTTGGGCCGAGCTGTTCCAAACTCACTAGGATGGATCCTTATCCACCCCCTGAAAGAAATCCATAATAAAATTTGGTGGGCGTGGCCTGATGTATTTATGGCGCCCCCTAGAAAATTTTAAATGATCAGCCCCAAGCCATGCTTTAACCTAGAATTATGAAACTTGGTACATATGTGTATTCTTTCAGGACGAACAAAAAAGTCTCTTGGATCCATGTTCTAAATTCAACAGGTTTTCTGTTAATTTTGATTTAAGTTCACTGTTTAGAAAAAAATATGAGTAATTCCCTTTAAGGCCTCTTGGTGTCACTGTTACTCCACACATGAATGTGGTAGCCTTTAAAGAGCTCAAATGTTTTAAAATGTAATTTGACTCCACTGCGCCCCCTAAGTGAATCCATCAGCTATATCTCCGCCGTAAATGGACCGATCTGCACCAGATTTTTTGTGAGTCGTCGGGGAGCGCTGCCGAACGCATTCACGTGTCTTCTGGTGGGCGATAGGGCGGGGAAGGTTCGCGACGGCTCCCGCTGCGAGCTGGCGCCCGGCTCTAAAGCAGTGCGAGAGCTTCCGCGGCGGCTGGAACTCCGCGGTGGCCAGTGAGCCGGAGCAGCGCTTGCTGCGAGGGCCGCACGAGGCTGCTTGCAGCTTTAATTATTATTATTCTTCCTCCAAATGAATTGCCTTTTTGGAGGCTTTATCATATTCAAAAACTCACCAAATTTGGCGGACGCATAGAGACTGTTTAAAATTTACGTATTTTAAGGTCGACGCAAAAATCTAAAAAAAAATGGCTCAACAGCGCCAACTAGCAATTTTCAAAAGACCCTTTGCTATTCACTTACTTCGTCGTAGAGACTTGAAATTTGGTACAGTTGTAGAGCTCCCCAAGATGCTCAGAATTTATAATTAATGTCATACTGCAAGTATCACAGGAAGTCGGCCATTTCTGATTGAAGGTCACGTTTTGACCCCATTTTGGCCGTTTACAGCATTGGTATTTGATCGAACTCCTCCTAGGGATTTTGATTGATCGGCTTCAAACTTGGTGAGTCTGATCAGAAGGCATGGGCGATTCAAAGTTATCAAAATGGTGAGTTTTTGAGCATGCTGAAGGGGGGATAGCAGGGGTCAAAGTTCACCAACTCGCCACGAAACTCAAAACAGTTATAACTCCTTCACTAAAACTCTCAGAGGAACCAAACTTTCAGTGATTGATCATCGTGGGTTGACCTAAAAGACCCTGTGGTGAAATGATGACATTACAAAGGCCACGCCCCCTGAGAACAGGAAGTGTCATGTTTTAGTCTGAGCGGTAGCTATCTGACACCTTTGAACTAATCAACTTGAAACTGTGTTAACAGACAGAAAACATGTGGCTGTATTTTGGATTCCAGCCCCGACCGGCTTCGATGGCGCAGGTGGGCGTGGCGGCGTGGCGAAGTGACCTCTAATGCGTTTGGCTCTGAATTCCACAGTTTTGGGCCAAACTTCTCCAAACTCACTAGGATGGATCTTTATCCACCCCAACACAGGAATCCATAATAAAATTTGGTGGGCGTGGCCTAAGTTCTTTATGGCGCCCCCTAGAATATTTAAAATGATCAGCCCTGAGCCATGCTATAACCTATAATTACGAAACTTCTTATACATCTGTATATTGTCCTGATGTACAAAAAAGTCTCTTGGAGCCATGGTCTCAACCCAACAGGAAGTCGGCCATTTTGGAATGAAGTTCCAAAATTGACCCCATTTTTGATGTTTACAGCCTTCGTATTTGATCGAACTCCTCCTACAGTTTTTCAGATACAGACTTCAAAATCGCTCAGCACACACTTGAGGCATCAAAGGTCAAAAGTTATCAAAGGAATTCTCGTACTTCAAAGTATGTGGGCGTGGCTATGTGTCAAACTTTGACTATTCGCCATGAAACTCAAAACAGTTATAACTCCTACATTAAAACTGTCAGAGGAAGCAAACTTTCAGTGATTGATTATCCTGGGTTGACCTAAAAGACCCTGTGGTCAAATGATGACATCACTCAAGCCACGCCCCCTGAGAACAGGAAGTGTCATGTTTTACTGGGAACGGTCGCTATCTTACACCTTTGACCTAATCAACTTGAAAGTTTTTCCAGACACAGAAGACATTCTGGTGTATTTTGGATTCCAGCCCCGACCGGCTTTGATGGAGCAGGTGGGCGTGGCGGCGTGGCGAAGTGACCTCTAACGCCGCTGTCATTCGTTTGGCTCTGAATTCCACAGTTTTGGGCCAAACTTCTCCAAACTCACTAGGATGGATCCTTATCCACCCCCTGAAAGAAATCCATAATAAAATTTGGTGGGCGTGGCCTAATGTATTTATGGCACTAGAAAATTTTAAATGATCAGCCCTAAGCCATGCTTTAACCTAGAATTACGAAACTTGGTACATATGTGTATCTTTTCAGGACGAACAAAAATGTCTCTTGGAGCCATATTCTAAATTCAACGGATTTTCTGTAATTTTAGATTTTTTAGAAAAAAAAATATGTTATTCCCATTAAGTCCTCTTGGTGTCACTGTTACTCCACATGAATAAGGCGAGAATTACACAGTATGAGAGAGGTGCTGTAATGGCGATATTAACCACTTGGTGTCACTATCACGCCATACATGACTATGTGTACATTTTTACCACTGCAATTCCCAAAGATGCATCTGTGTATTTTGTAGTTCCACAGTTACGTTGTTTTCGATACTTCTGCTGGCTCGTTGGGATAAAAATAGCCTCCACGGATAACATTAACGATCAATCCTTCCTTAATCCCGCCTGCATGTGCGTTTTATTATGTAAGTATACATTTCCATCTCCTATATTTGCTTATATCACTTATTAGCACTAGAGAACAGAATATGAATATGACGGTTCACAGTCAAGCTAACGCAGCTAAGCTATCTACGTGCACAGAAGCATGCAGGATTTTATCGGAGAGAGCAGCGCCTGCAGCTGCACTCTGCTTATTAATTTTCCCTGAAGTAAGAAAAGAAGAATTTCTGATATTTTTATTATTGATTCATCTTTATAATTAACAAAATTGTGGAGAAAAAAAAGATTCTCTGTCAAAACATCTTGTACGTAGCGCACGCCAAAGCTTAAATCTTATTTCTCAGTTCGGTTTTGTTTATTTGGAGCTTTTTCTGTAAGCTAAAAATACTGTGTGCGGTTCTGGCTCGATCTTTAGCACACACGCACGCACGCACGCCTCCATCCCCCCACCCTCGAAGGGTTGAATATGACGGTTGACAGTCAAGCTAATGCAGCTCCCTTGTTTTGACTTATGATGTTTTTTTCAAAAATTGCATAGAAACGAATGAAGAATTGCCTTAATTTTTATGCTAATAATGTTGTAAAACTGTTGTTTGCAATATTTTTACATCAGTTTAAGAAATTTACAGTATATATTGTAATTCTAAATTATAAAAAACATTTTTTGTAAATATTTGACATTTTCACAGTGAAATTCTTTTTATTTTTTCAAATCAGATTTTGTTTTGATCAGATCAAATCAAAATCAATGATTTGAATGAGCTTTAAACTCATTCTTAGAGTTTAAATTAGAGTTTTAATTAATTTTAATGCCATGGCTCTGGAATTAATTTTTGCTTTGAGATCTGTTTACGTTCTTCCTAGTTAAAGGAAGCACATTTCAGCAGCAAGGCATTTCAAAGTGCTTTACACCAAATCAAACACAAAAAACACAATGCAACATAGAATCAACAATCAAAACAGAACATCAAGTCAGGTTTCGTCAATAAATTTGCAATTTATTACGTTTCAAATACAACTCTAAACAAGTGGGTTTTTAGTTGAGATTTAAAGGAAGTCAGTGTTTCAGCTCTTTTACAATTTTCTGGAAGTTTGTTCCAGATTTGTGGTGCATAGATGCTAAATGCTGCTTCTCCTCATTTGGTTCTGGGGATGCAGAGCAGACCTGAACCAGAAGACCTGACAGGTCTGGAAGGTTGATACAACAGCAGCAAATCTTTAATGTATTGTGGTGCTAAACCATTCAGTGATTTATAAACTAACAACAGTATTTTAAAGTCTATTCTTTGAGCTACAGGGAGCCAGTGGAGGGACTTTAAAACTGGTGTTATGTGCTCTATCTTCCTGGTTTTAGTTAGAACGCGAGCAGCAGCATTCTGGATCAGCTGCAGCTGTTTGATTGATTTGTTGGACAGACTTGTGAAGACGCTGTTGCAATAATCAATGCGGCTGAAGATAAACGCATGGATGAGTTTCTCTAGATCTGGCTGAGACATTAGTCCTTTAATCCTGGAAATGTTCTTCAGGTGATAGAAGGCCGTCACTACTCCCAGGTTTTGGGCCTGATCGCTGCTTTTTAGTTGTAATAACTGAAGCTGTGCACTGACTCTAGATCGTTCCTCTTTAGGTCCAAAAATAATAACTTCAGTTCTGTTTCTGTTCAGCTGGAGAAAGTTTTGGCACATCCACACATTTATCTTTTCTAAGCATCTGTTCAGTGATTGGATGGGTTCTGAGTCACCTGGTGACATCGTAATGTTGAGCTGTGTGTGATCTGCATAGTTATGGTCGCTAATATTAAGTAATTATTTGTTGTACTTAACATATTTCAGGTAAGAAGTGAACATGTGATGAAATAGATTCTGTCCTCCAATTTTATGTAATTGAACATTACAGCTAACAAATGTGATGATCATGTGAGGTAATACATTTTATAAAAATTTTTCTTATATACAGTATATTTTTTAAATATAAAATTACTTAAATAATAACAAAGGGGTCAGATGTAATAAAGATGACTGTGCTTCATCTATACTCTCTAGTAGAACAATTTCACCTTGATTTTGAGTTAATGGGGCACACGATTTGGAAGCTATTGAAGAAATCATCTTATTTAATATTAAAATTATTTATCCAACCATTTTCTTACACAAGGGGTGTCAAACTCCAGTCCTCAAGGGCCGCTGTCCTGCAACTTTTAGATGTGCCGCTGCTGCACCACCTGGATAGAATGATTAGTTCATTAGCCCCACCCACTTCCGACAGGAAGTCACCTTTTTTTCCAGCTGTATGTCTTTCTCTGTTTTTTATATGGATTTAATCCAGTGCAAACCCACTTAAATGATAAGGTGATGACATCTGTCAATGTTGGCTGAACAGTGTGGGCGTGGCCAGGTGGCGAATGTCAGACCCTCGCCATATTCATACGATTGTCTTTAAATCACACATGGATGATCCGATTGGAACCAAACTTGAAATGTAAGACCTGTGGTAACCTTTAAAGAGCTCAAATGTTTTGAAATGTAATTTTACTCCACTGCGCCCCCTAGGTCAATCCATCCGCTATATCTCCGCCGTAAATGGACCGATCTGCGCCAGATTTTTCGTGAGTCATCGGGAAGCGCTGCCGAACACATTCGCGTGTGTTGTGAGGCGGGCGATCGGGCGGGGAAGGTTCGCGACAGCTCCTGCTGCGGCGAGCGTGCTCTGGAAACGGTGCGAGCGTCCGGGCTGCTGTAACTCCGTGGTGGCGGCGAGCAGGAGCGCGCTTACGAGGGCTACGAGGCTGCTTGCAGCTTTAATTAGGCCCGAGCAGCAAAGCGCTGCGAAGGCCTATTGTTTTTGTACTGTTTATTAGGCCCGAGCAGCAAAGCGCTGCGAAGGCCTATTGTTTTCATAGTGTTTATTATTATTATTATTATTATTATTATTATTATTCTTCCTCCAAATGAATTGCCTTTTTGGAGGCTTTATCATATTCAAAAACTCACCAAATTTGGCGGACGCATAGAGACTGTTTAAAATTTACGTATTTTAAGGTCGACGCAAAAATCTAAAAAAAAATGGCTCAACAGCGCCAACTAGCAATTTTCAAAGGACCCTTTGCTATTCACTTACTTCGTCGTAGAGACTTGAAATTTGGTACAGTTGTAGAGCTCCCAGAGATGCTCAGAATTTACAATTATTGTTATAGTCCAACTATCACAGGAAGTCGGCCATTTTGGATGGAAGGTCACATTTTGACCCCATTTTGGCTGTTTACAGCATTGGTATTTGATCGAACTCCTCCTAGGGATTTTGAGTGATTGGCTTCAAACTTGGTGAGTCTGATCAGAAGGCATGGGCGATTCAAAGTTATCAAAATGGTGAGTTTTTGAGCATGTTGAAGGGGGGTTAGCAGGGGTCAAAGTTCACCGACTCGCCACGAAACTCTAAACAGTTATAACTCCTACACTAAAACTGTCAGAGGAACCAAACTTTCAGTGATTGAGCATCATGGGTTGACCTAAAATACCCTGTGGTCAAATGATGACATCACTAAGGCCACGCCCCCTGAGAACAGGAAGTGTCATGTTTTACTGGGAACGGTCCCTATATTACACCTTTGACCTAATCAACATAAAACTGTGTTAACAGACAGGAAACATGTGGCTGTATAAGGGATTCCAGCCCCGACCGGCTTTGATGGAGCAGGTGGGCGTGGCGGCAAGTGACCTCTAACACCGCTCTAATACGCTTGGCTCTGAATTCCACAGTTTTGGGCCAAACTTCTCCAAACTCACTAGGATGGATCTTTATCCACCCCAAGACAGGAATCCATAATAAAATTTGGTGGGCGTGGCCGAATGTCTTTATGGCGCCCCTAGAAAATTTTAAATTATCAGCCCCAAGCCATGCTTTAACCTAGAATTACCAAACTTCTTACACATCTGTATATTGTCCTGATGTACAAAAAAGTCTCTTGGAGCCATGGTCTCAACCCAACAGGAAGTCGGCCATTTTGGAATGAAGTTCCAAAATTGACCCCATTTTTGATGTTTACAACCTTCAGATTTGATCGAACTCCTCCTACAGTTTTTCAGATACAGACTTCAAAATCGCTCAGCACACACTTGAGGCATCAAAGGTGAAAAGTTATCAAAGGAATTCTTACTTCAAAGTATGTGGGCGTGGCTATGTGTCAAACTTTGACTATTCGTGAAACTCAAAACAGTTATAACTCCTACACTAAAACTGTCAGAGGAAGCAAACTTTCAGTGATTGATCATCATGAGTTCACCTAAAATACCCTGTGGTCAAATGATGACATTACTAAGGCCACGCCCCTGAGAACAGGAAGTGTCATGTTTTACTGGGAACGGTCGCTATCTTACACCTTTGAACTAATCAACTTGAAACTTTTTTCCATAGACAGAAAAACATGTTGCTGTATTGAAGATTCCAGCCCCGACCGGCTTGGATGGAACAGGGTGGGCGTGGGCGTGGCGAAGTGACCTCTAACGCCGCTGTCATTCGTTTGGCTCTGAATTCCACAGTTTTGGGCCAAACTTCTCCAAACTCACTAGGATGGATCCTTATCCACCCCCTGAAAGAAATCCATAATAAAATTTGGTGGGCGTGGCCTAATGTATTTATGGCCACTAGAAAATTTTAAATGATCAGCCCTAAGCCATGCTTTAACCTAGAATTACCAAACTTGGTACATATGTGTATCTTTTCAGGACGAACAAAAATGTCTCTTGGAGCCATATTCTAAATTCAACGGATTTTCTGTAATTTTAGATTTTTTAGAAAAAAAATATGTTATTCCCATTAAGTCCTCTTGGTGTCACTGTTACTCCACACATGAATAAGGCGAGAATTACACAGTATGAGAGAGGTGCTGTAATGGCGATATTAACCACTTGGTGTCACTATCACGCCATACATGACTATGTGTACATTTTTACCACTGCAATTCCCAAAGATGCATCTGTGTATTTTGTAGTTCCACAGTTACGTTCGATACTTCTGCTGGCTCGTTGGGATAAAAAATAGCCTCCACGGATAACATTAACGATCAATCCTTCCTTAATCCCGTCTGCATGTGCGTTTTATTATGTAAGTATACATTTCCATCTCCTATATTTGCGTTTATATCACTTATTAGCACTAGAGAACAGAATATGAATATGACGGTTCACAGTCAAGCTAACGCAGCTAAGCTATCTACGTGCACAGAAGCATGCAGGATTTTATCGGAGAGAGCAGCGCCTGCAGCTGCACTCTGCTTATTAATTTTCCCTGAAGTAAGAAAAGAAGAATTTCTGATATTTTTATTATTGAATCATCTTTATAATTAACAAAATTGTGGAGAAAAAAAAAAGATTCTCTGTCAAAACATCTTGTACGTAGCGCACGCCAAAGCTTAAATCTTATTTCTCAGTTCGGTTTTGTTTATTTGGAGCTTTTTCTGTAAGCTAAAAATACTGTGTGCGGTTCTGGCTCGATCTTTAGCACACACGCACGCACGCACGCCTCCATCCCCCCACCCTCGAAGGGTTGAATATGACGGTTGACAGTCAAGCTAATGCAGCTCCCTTGTTTTGACTTATGATGTTTTTTTCAAAAATTGCATAGAAACGAATGAAGAATTGCCTTAATTTTTATGCTAATAATGTTGTAAAACTGTTGTTTGCAATATTTTTACATCAGTTTAAGAAATTTACAGTATATATTGTAATTCTAAATTATAAAAAACATTTTTTGTAAATATTTGACATTTTCACAGTGAAATTCTTTTTATTTTTTCAAATCAGATTTTGTTTTGATCAGATCAAATCAAAATCAATGATTTGAATGAGCTTTAAACTCATTCTTAGAGTTTAAATTAGAGTTTTAATTAATTTTAATGCCATGGCTCTGGAATTAATTTTTGCTTTGAGATCTGTTTACGTTCTTCCTAGTTAAAGGAAGCACATTTCAGCAGCAAGGCATTTCAAAGTGCTTTACACCAAATCAAACACAAAAAACACAATGCAACATAGAATCAACAATCAAAACAGAACATCAAGTCAGGTTTCGTCAATAAATTTGCAATTTATTACGTTTCAAATACAACTCTAAACAAGTGGGTTTTTAGTTGAGATTTAAAGGAAGTCAGTGTTTCAGCTCTTTTACAATTTTCTGGAAGTTTGTTCCAGATTTGTGGTGCATAGATGCTAAATGCTGCTTCTCCTCATTTGGTTCTGGGGATGCAGAGCAGACCTGAACCAGAAGACCTGACAGGTCTGGAAGGTTGATACAACAGCAGCAAATCTTTAATGTATTGTGGTGCTAAACCATTCAGTGATTTATAAACTAACAACAGTATTTTAAAGTCTATTCTTTGAGCTACAGTGAGCCAGTGGAGGGACTTTAAAACTGGTGTTATGTGCTCTATCTTCCTGGTTTTAGTTAGAACGCGAGCAGCAGCATTCTGGATCAGCTGCAGCTGTTTGATTGATTTGTTGGACAGACTTGTGAAGACGCTGTTGCAATAATCAATGCGGCTGAAGATAAACGCATGGATGAGTTTCTCTCGATCTGGCTGAGACATTAGTCCTTTAATCCTGGAAATGTTCTTCAGGTGATAGAAGGCCGTCACTACTCCCAGGTTTTGGGCCTGATCGCTGCTTTTTAGTTGTAATAACTGAAGCTGTGCACTGACTCTAGATCGTTCCTCTTTAGGTCCAAAAATAATAACTTCAGTTCTGTTTCTGTTCAGCTGGAGAAAGTTTTGGCACATCCACACATTTATCTTTTCTAAGCATCTGTTCAGTGATTGGATGGGTTCTGAGTCACCTGGTGACATCGTAATGTTGAGCTGTGTGTGATCTGCATAGTTATGGTCGCTAATATTAAGTAATTATTTGTTGTACTTAACATATTTCAGGTAAGAAGTGAACATGTGATGAAATAGATTCTGTCCTCCAATTTTATGTAATTGAACATTACAGCTAACAAATGTGATGATCATGTGAGGTAATACATTTTATAAAAATTTTTCTTATATACAGTATATTTTTTAAATATAAAATTACTTAAATAATAACAAAGGGGTCAGATGTAATAAAGATGACTGTGCTTCATCTATACTCTCTAGTAGAACAATTTCACCTTGATTTTGAGTTAATGGGGCACACGATTTGGAAGCTATTGAAGAAATCATCTTATTTAATATTAAAATTATTTATCCAACCATTTTCTTACACAAGGGGTGTCAAACTCCAGTCCTCAAGGGCCGCTGTCCTGCAACTTTTAGATGTGCCGCTGCTGCACCACCTGGATAGAATGATTAGTTCATTAGCCCCACCCACTTCCGACAGGAAGTCACCTTTTTTTCCAGCTGTATGTCTTTCTCTGTTTTTTATATGGATTTAATCCAGTGCAAACCCACTTAAATGATAAGGTGATGACATCTGTCAATGTTGGCTGAACAGTGTGGGCGTGGCCAGGTGGCGAATGTCAGACCCTCGCCATATTCATACGATTGTCTTTAAATCACACATGGATGATCCGATTGGAACCAAACTTGAAATGTAAGACCTGTGGTAACCTTTAAAGAGCTCAAATGTTTTGAAATGTAATTTTACTCCACTGCGCCCCCTAGGTCAATCCATCCGCTATATCTCCGCCGTAAATGGACCGATCTGCGCCAGATTTTTCGTGAGTCATCGGGAAGCGCTGCCGAACACATTCGCGTGTGTTGTGAGGCGGGCGATCGGGCGGGGAAGGTTCGCGACGGCTCCTGCTGCGGCGAGCGGGCGCCGGCTCTGGAAACGGTGCGAGAGCGTCCGCGGCTGCTGTAACTCCGCGGTGGCCGGCGAGCCGGAGCAGCGCTTGCTGCGAGGGCCGCACGAGGCTGCTTGCAGCTTTAATTTTTGTGTTGTTTTTTTTTGTGGCGAGTTCTCGGGATGCGGCGTTGGACTCTCCCTCTCTCACATTCCCTTTTCTCTCTCCTCTGAACTTCTGTCTTCTGCCCTCTGTTTCTTTGTCCTTCCATCTGTCTCCTTGTTTTTTCTGCTCTGTGCACAGAAGCTGCATCTCTCCCCGGCTTTATGTGCTGCTTATCAGTGTTTCATGAATGCCAGTTTCTGTCCCTTCCTCCTGTGATGTTTTGCGAGCATTCCTCTGTGAAAATGAAGAGATGGAAGTATGTCAGTCAGTCATCCAGACCTGCATCCCTCTGATTAAATGGAGCCAGCTGTGGAAACCCGGCACCCTCACACCCACATGAATTCCTGCTCCTTTCTTTAGAAAAGTCACATTTTCTTATCTCTCTATCTTTCGCTCTCTGCCTTTGTCATTTTTCCGCCAGAAATTAGCTGCGGCTAGAAGAGGCCATCTCAAACCGTAGATCCCCTCCAACATTTTGCTCACACTCTTTGTGTGTTATTAGTTTTCGGCTCTGTCTGTCACATGGCATCTCTGTATCTGTATTATTCCTCTTCCCTCCCTTTAAGACTTACCCTCAAACCCCCATCAGGACCAAACAAGGCTCCTTGACATTCAATTTCTTGCTTGCCACGCACTTCTCTTTTGTATGTACCTCGCCTCCCATTACAGGACTCTTTTTGTGCAGGCTGAAAGGGTAGATAGAAGTGGCACTGGCTGAACAGCTGGGCAGATGGTTGAAGAGGGAATCTGGATGTTTTTGTGCCCGTCTGTTTGCATGTCAGCCTTTTCTTTCAACGCTTTTCCACCAAGGTCAGTTTGTGGGGATGTTTTCGATGTTTTTGGGTTTTTTTTGCCCATTGTACTGAAATAACTCAGGGAAACAGGGGAATGATGATTATGCTTTCTTTGATGCTAGGCGTCTCTGAATAGCTGTAATTGTGCACACGCTGATAAACAACATACTAAACGGTTTGATAGCCTAATAAAGTCTGCTGTAATAAAGAAGTAAAGGAGCCTCTTTAAAATTCAATTTTGTACTTTTAAAATCTCTTGCTTAATAATTATTTTGTCATAATCATAATAGAAACTTTGTATCACACTGTCATGACAGAAATATTACCCAGTAAAGGAAATTGTTTATAATTACCTCAGTGTTGTTATGGCAATCTTTCCTCTTTGCCATTCTTGTTGTGATGGCAAAAATAATGTAGAATAAAAGCCTTTGATTAATATTTAAAGTGTGCAACTGAAGTAGATTGTTTGCATTATTTCAAAATCCACTTTATAATCTCTTTAGTTTACTGAAGAAAAACTTTAGTAAACTTTCTGTTTTAAGTCTTATAGTCCACATTTAAAGGAATAAAGTTTAAACAGTGTCTTTGTGCTAATTAAGAAGCTATTGTGCCATTCATAGCATTGTGTTAACTAGCTGCTAATGTACAAAACAATCCATAAAACCACTAGCATATCATCACCAATTATGCTTTATTTAACCAGCACAGTTTACTCCTTAAACACTATACATTAAATAATATCGGCATTCATACCTTCTGTGCAATAAACAAAACAAATATTGTGCTAACTAGGTGACAATGCACAAAACAATCCATAAAACCACCAGCACTTTCATTAGCTTAAAGATAATTGGCTTAAACCAAAATGTAGATCGAGAAACAGACCTCTTAATAGCTTACAACATTTAAGATGACCATGGAAGAAGATTGAGTTTGTGATTACTGAACTATTTTTAGATCTTTTCCCTGCTGAAAAACCCAATGACTTCCATTGGTGGTGTTGAATTCACGCCTCTCATTCCACTAGGGGGCTCTACAGTTTATTTGCATTGGTTCAAGTGACCTGACGTAAAACCGGAAAGGACTTGACGGCGAACCGGGAGTAGTTTATGTTGTCGAAAGCTGACGCAAGCTAGTTAAATTAATTTTAAAATCACTTCATACTGACGTTGTTGAGTACTACCCAATGTGGTGAGTTAAATGTAATAAGTTATTAAGATATACGTTTTCTATTATTCACGCAGGTTTAGGGCAACTAGCTATAAGCTAATGAAAGTGCTAGCGGTTTTATGGATTATTTTATACATTAGCAGCTAGTTAGCGCAATGCTACCTGTCGTTTATTACACAGTAGGTCTTAATACTAATGTTTTCTTTGCTGTAGCGTCTTTAAAGGGTAAATTTTATAATATGCTGGTTAAATCAAGCATAATTTGAGATATGATTATATGGTTTACTATAAAGGTTTACATCTGTGATTTAAGTTTGTGTTGACTTGAATATTATACAACCATCATGTCCGCCTAATGCACGTGTCAAATCCGGCCCTCCTTAGATTTTTATGTGGCCCTTTAAATTCTAGACTAAACAATAAGTGTGCTTAAATATTACGTTTTCAAACAAATCAATGCAGTTTTTATCGGTTTACTGCCACATAATGTCAATCATATATGTTTCTTGAGAATTATTGTGGAAATTCACGCAGAAATCAACAAATCTCTGTACTTTTTTACGCTAATACACAATTGCAGATTTTTATCAAAAATAGTCAAAAACCTTAGTTTTGATTTTTTTTAAATCACAAGAAGTATCACAAAATCCTGGCGGGGCTGAGAAGATGTTCAATAATGATATTTAATGTTAAAAATTAATTGATTTCTTAATCGTTGTGAACAGGTTGTATCAGTACATTCTGGCACAACTGGCCCTTTGAGAGCATCCATGATCTTTATGTGGCCCAAAACAAAAATTAGTTTGACATCGCTGGTCTAATAAATAAATAAAGATTATATGATCAACGACTAACTTATGTTCTTTGTAAGACTGAGTTTTTCACAGAGATTTCAGCTCCAACACTGTTTCTCAGGTCTTTGGAAGGGAAACAGGCCTTTTCACACCACCTCCACCATTACAACAAGCCTTAGTCAAAACTCTTCTTGCACATGATTTTAGTTTAGTTTCTGTGGTGTTTACCAAACTCCAGGTTTAAATTTGCATTATGTCCCGAACAACAGCTGGCATGAAAGTAAACCATTTTTAAGTGGTTTAGGAAAATAAACCTTTGTATAATGTTATAATTATACACCTCAGGGAAGCAGAAAGTGATGGGTTAGTGTTGCATTTTTTTACACCACAGGGAGGAAACCCCAAGGCTGACCCAGAACTTGTTGTGAGTGCTGCATCCCTTCTGGCCGGGAAACATCCTGGAATCCTCTAGGAGGAACAGAAGACTGTCACTGGGGGACGAGGATGTCTGGGTCTCACCCCTTGAAATGTTATTTCTGCATTGCCTTCAGGTGAACACAAACAGACGGATGGATTTACAAAAAGTAGGGACTTTTGTTAAGTTCGTATGTTAAATATGCAGCTCTGGAAAAAATGAAGAGCCCACTGCACTGAACCCCGTTGAAAACCTCCCGGTTTTTCCACCAAATATTGATTTCTGAACTCTTCCTGAGTTAAAACATTAGTTTTGCTGTTTCTAAATGAACAAGAACTTGTTTTCTTTGTATTATTTGAGGTCTGAAAGCACTGCATCTTCTTCTCACTTTCTACAAATAAATACTAAATTTCTGCTTGGAGTTTTGGAGACATGTTGTCAGTAGTTCATAGAATCAAAGAACAGTGCTCACTTTGCTAAACCAAACCTATAAAGAGTAAAATCAGAGAAACTGATCATTTTAAGTGGCTTCTTTATATTTTCCAGAGCTGTAATTATACAGACGCCACTGTAACCTTTTGCTATGTAATACTTTTTTTTTCAGTTACATTACTAAAAGGTAGTCACATTAAATTTTTTATGTTTTACCTTGCTAACGTCCAGCTTTATTTCTCCGTTTTGGCTGAAAACTAATTAATTTAGTTTGGCAGTAAACCTTATTTATTGTGTCCGGTCAGTGAATTAATGGAAAGCTGCTAGAACTAATTATTGTCCATCCTCCTATTGTGAATAAAACACACAATCTCAGCTAAATATGAAGCGCTAGCTTAGACAACAGATAATAAATATGTAATTTAATGAGGTTTGTAATTTTTGTAATTATAAACAAACACATTAGCTAAGTACAACATGTTCCGTATGCATCACCAACTGAGTGTTGTTGCCTAAACGGAGCTTCTGCCTGGCATTTTAAAACCGCAAGTCTGTCCATCGTCTGTCAGAAATTACCCAGTAATTATTGCATGTGCTGTGTAGTCGTGTGTGTATGTGTGTGTTTCTGCAACGAGTCCTGCCGAGAGATAAATGAGTCTGGTTGACATTGTCTGGAGCAGGTGGCGAAATCAGCGGGGAAGACGCTCAGACTATTCCTGTGCATGGAAAAACGCACACTCTCAGGCTCTCCCAATTTGACTTGAATGCCTGGCTTGTTCAGGAGAGTTGCTAGTCTGATTGGATAAAGAGAGAACAATAGCTTGTCTTTGAAACGCTTCCATATTGAGTGGCTGGTCTATTGATTACAGAGGCATAGAGACCACATTAATCATTCAAAGCATGTTTGATTGACTTTCTCATCTCTTCTAATGAACTCTGCTATTTATATTTCTCTGTATGAGGCGGTTTAGTTCCTGTTTTGAAACATTTTCTTTGTTGGTAAAATGTGTCAAACTCGAGGCCTGGGGGCCAAATGTGGCCTGCCGTAGCTTTTTATGTGGCCTTCTAGGCTCCAAATTACATGAATAAGTCCCTCCAGTTTTTCAACAAATCTGAAAAACTCAAAGTTCACACAAAATTTACAGATTTTCAAATTTGTACTGCAAAATTTTTCTCAACATTGGCCAAAGATTGAGTTCAAGTGACTACTGCCTCATCTTGATGTCAAGATACAGTCTGATACGGCAATGAATAAAAAGTCACGTCTAACACTAAACATTGGAGCAAATATAAGAATTCCTTACAAATATTTCTAAATTAGCGCCACAAAATCTTTGATTTTGACTGCAAAAAATCCCAGAAAAACGGTCTCAAAATCCTGAATGGATTGATCAATGCGAAAAGATGTTCAATAATATCACATTTTAAGAAACAATACATTCTGGCACAGCAACCGGGATATTTACCTGTCATTTAATACATGGTCATGACTTATGACCATGTGATTTTAAAAAAATTAATTCCTACATTTCTGGGGTTTTTTCTGTTTAGATGGGATGCTGAGAATACATTCATGAGAAATAATCTGAACCTATTTTGATTTTAGTTAATGACTACTATGAAACAAAAAGTGAAAAATTTAAAGGAATATGAATATTTTCTGTTCTCGCTGTATTATGTGAAGAGAAATGAGTCCAAATGGATGAACATGCTTTGATTTGAGTCTTTTCAGATTTTATTTCTAGGTCGTTGTCCTGCTGATAGATAAAAATTTACCCCAGTTACATTTTTCATTTGAACTCCTGCTTTAGCAGCACAAACTCTATGCACAGTTTGGAGACGTGTGCCCAACTAGACCTTATATGAAGTATATTAGGATTGAGATTTACATTTTTCAGAGATCTTTCTGGTTGCATCTGATGGAAAAGTAGCTTTGTTGCCAAGAGAATCACAACAAATTACTTGGAAGTGTTGCCACTTCTGTGTTTGCATGAAGACATATAACCAGTTCTTATTGATCTCTGGTGATCAATAACACGCCACCATGCTAATGTGAACTCTCCAACACACTATGAAGGTCACTCTTGTCTAAATTTCAACGTTGTGGTGAGATGTTTTTCTGGTGATTTTGTGAAATGACTGCTGGCAATGTGTGCATACTGGACAATTTGAGTCCAGATTGTTCTAATTTTTGGCTCCACAAGGTTGGAACGAGCAACCAAATGGTATCATAAAAGACGGGCCCATTGTGAATTCATATTCTCCAACAATGACATATGCTACTTTAGCATCATAGCATTTAATGATCCAACTTGGAGATTTTGTTTTTTATCTCTGAGCTACAGAATATAATCAGACATTCATCTTAAAACTTAAATTTCATGTTCTTTTTTGTTGGCAAGAAGAAAAGAAATAAAAGACTACATCCATTTTCTGTTCACCCCTGTCCTTAGTGGAGGGTTGCTGGTGCCTCTCCAGTTTCGTTCGGCAGAGGCGTGGTACACCCTGGACAGGTCGCCAGTCTGTCGCAGTAAAAGACTACAGACAGCTCTAAATCTTTGCAAAGCCAAAAATAAGAAAACATTGAAAAATATTGTAAAGTTAAGCAGCAAATTCCTGTTTAAAATATGCAAATTCAGAACTTCAAAAAAAAACGTTTGACGATGTTCAAACGTAAAACTGTTCAAATTATTATATAAATATGAGTACTGAGGAATAAAATAAATTATTTTTGGTATTTTTTTTGTTATTGTTATTTGTTTATACCTCCACTCACTCTCTTGAATATGTAAAACAAAAGTTTTAACATTACGCTTCATCCGGGTTTTCTGTACATATTCTAAAAATAAACAGATAAATTGGTAAATGTGTGCATTGCAATTGCTTAAGTCAGTGGTTCCCAAAGTGTTTGGCGCGCCCCCTAGGGGAAGAGAAGAGCCATTGCAGGGGGAGCGCAGGAAGCGAAATGGATGAATAAAAAAAAAATTATAAAACAGTTAAACAAAAGTGTTTCACTGAAAGATGGTTTGTAGTTTGTTTTGTTGCAACCTGAAGTGTGAAATAAATTTCAGCAGAGTTTGAAAACAAAGTATGTGAATACATTTATATCTGGTTGAATGATGTGTGTGCCTAGTTGATTTTATTTTTTTAAATTTCTTTTTTGTGGGGATTTTATTGTAATCCATAGGGGGGTCCAGAAGATAATCTTCGGGAACCACTGGCTAACGTTATATCTTACGGTTTTAGTATGATCCAGAATGGAGGAAACGTTGTTCTTCATGCTTCATTGTCTAAATTCTGTGTCACTGAGACAATAATTACATTTTTACTTTCATTTCTTATCAAATGTCTAATTTTAATGATTAACTTTTCATTCTTATATTTTAATACATTCAGCATCTTTGTAGCCGACGACTGTGTCCTGCAGGTGAGATTAAAACTATTTTAGCTCAAACCAACATGAACTCATTTCATATATTGCTGCTTTAATGACAGCCGGCGTCAGCCTGAAAAGTTTGAGGAACTGGTGAACTGTGTGTCTCCGCGGAGACCAGGTGGGGGGGCGGGCGAGGCTGTTCATTATTGGATTTGTTGAAACGTGTGTGAGGAGCCATTTTAATTATGTGCTGCTGTGGTTTGGGTTCTTCCCCTCTTTCTCGCTCTCTCTCTTCCTCTCCCTCCATCTGCGCTCGGTTTGGTCCAGGTGACGTCCTTACCATCCTTCTCCTTATTCCCTCTCTCACCTGTTCCCGTGACAACTCTCTGGGCCGTTAATCACTGTGGAGACGGACACGGAGGGATCAAACGAAGGAGGGAGAGCAGCTCAAATTGACTCAATGCTGGATGTGTGGTCTCTGTGCCTGATTTTCTTTGTGGCTCTTCAGTTTATTTATTCCTCTACACCTTCTACTTACTTTGTGGCTTTCAATTTTCCTTTTGTATTTCCTTCTGTTCCTTGTCTTCTTCTAAAATTTCTCTCACTGTCTACCTTTCTTCGTCCCTGCTTTGTTGTCCTCTCTCTCCATGCCTCGCTCCTCTTTCTCGCTCGCCCATATTTTGTTGCTGCAGTATGAGCTCACCACTATTCAGCTGCACAATAGAAACTTACCTGATATCTGTCCCAGGAGTTACACCTTCACATTCAGCCATGAGTTTGGTTTCTGTGGAAAGTATTTAAACTACTTGGATGCAATAATTAGTAAAATTAGACGATTCTTCTACTTGACATCCATCGCCATGCCGCTGTGGTAGAACAAATCGGTTAACGAAATGAAACCTGGTTATGTAGGTATTATTAACTCGGTGTAGTGCACCACAGCAAAGGGGAAATAACACAGAGAAACTGTTGAAGAACAACTCAAAACCACTGGTATCGTTTCTTTTCTCACTCTCTGTGCCGGCTATGCTACACACAGAACCGTTGCCATAGCAACTGGCTGACAGCAGCTCCACTAGAGTGTCAGGGTTAAACACTGAAAAATACGCAAACGTTTCTCACTAAGGGACAGAACATTCAGTCCGTTAGTTTTCTGTTTGTATTGCGATTATGAAGTGATCGTCTGAATACTTGTGGTGATTGATTAGGTAATTTAAACCTCTGCGCTACTGATCGGTTAACAAAATGATCAGTAGCTCACACCAACACCAGAAAGTTGGTGTGTTGGTCGCCACTTTTTGTTTTTTTTTACTGAATGGAAACACAACACATCTAGATGTTAAGATTGTCAAAGTCAAGCTAGCGTAGCTCTCCCTTGTTACTTTTTTCCTGACCACATTGCATTGTGATCATAGTTCAAGTCATACATTCACACTCTGTGTATCAGTAACAGTTGACCAGTTGGATGGACTTTAAGTGTCCTACCTGGAAGTTCATTACTTTCATGTTCATAAAAGTAAAGAACAGAATCGGTGACAAAGGGCAGCCTTGGCGGAGTCCAACTCTCACCGGAAACGAGCCCGACCTGCTGCCGGCAATTCAGATCAGACTCTGACACCGGTCATACAGGGACCTGACAGCCCGTATCAAAGGGGAACCCCCAAATGGTCTCTGCAGGGTGTCTCCCGTAAAGATAAGGTGAGGAGCTCGGCCATCTGGGAGGGACTCAGAGTAGAGCTGCTGCTCCTTCACATCGAGAGGAGCCAGTTGAGGCTCGGGCATCTGATCACGACGCCTCCCGGAGAGGTGTTCTGGGCATGTCCCAACGGGAGGAGGCCCCGGAGAAGACCCAGAACACACTGGAGGGACGATGTCTCTCTGGTGGCCTGGGAACGCCTTGGGATTCCCTTGGAGGAGCTGGAATAAGTGGCTGAGGAGAGGGAAGTCTGGGCCTCCCTTCTGAAGCTGCTACCCCCGCAACCCGACCCTGGATAAACAAAAGATGATGGATAAATGGAGTTTCCCCTAAAATACAGTGTAAATCTTTCGTTTGGCACCAAACTGAACGCTGTTAAATGATGTCAAAATATTTTTTCCACATTTCACAATTTAAAAAAAAAAAACAATCAAAAATGTGGCTTCTGCTCAAAAAGCCATTAATTTCCAAATGCTTGTCATAAAACACATCTTCATCTAATAAATGGTGTCAGCAGCTTAAGTAGCAGATTAAACTAGTTATTAATGTACTTATTTGTGGTTTTTCCTGAGGTGATGGATAAAACCAAATCCCCAAATGAGTCATTCAGTGGTTAGCTGCTTGAGCTACATATTATTAAGTAGTTGAATTAATTAACTAATCATGAACTTTGGCACATAATTAGTATTGTTAAATTTTAATTGCTTGCTAATTAAGTATTCCTTCCTTAATGATAATTCCGAGTGTTGCCCTGTGAGCGCATAATGTGCATTGAAAGCGTCACAAAATGGGGACATGATGCTTAAAACACGACCCATTGTGCGGGGATAAATCTCCCTCCGCTGGTAAACATTTATCTGGTAATCGGCTCCATCTGTGAGGTCCAGCCCGGCCGGTGCCGGAGCGAACCGCTGTCACGGCTCGGATGATAAGAGCAAAAATACACAGCGGCGGCGGCCGCACCTCAAGCTGAGGAGCGGCACCAAGATGAGGTGATTATTTTAATCTTGCAGAGTTATTATACAGCAGCAATTTTAAGTAGCAGAAGTTGGGGTGATTTATTAAATTCGAAGCGCTGTAGTTGGTCCGGTCTGACCCGTCTGCAGTGGAGATTAAACATTACCTCTCCGGCTGCGGTCAAGGCTGGAATAATCGACAGTAACACAACAACCCAGGCGCTCTGCTTTCCAAACATGCAGCTGAAGAGAAGTTTTAGTTTTGATCTATAACAAAGATGTCGAACTCATTTTCATTTTGGGCCATATCAAAAATCTGAATGCACTCGGTGTAATAGTGGATTTGCAGCGAACACTTTTTATCAGGAAAGAAGACTAACGTTTCCATATTTTAAATATGATTAGAATAAAATGACCAGATTTCTAAGACTAAATCTGGGGACATTTCTCACTCAGTAATAAAGAAGCAAATTTATTAAATTAAAATGAAAAAACTGGGACAGATAAGTTTACATATTTACTAACATTTAAACATTAAAAATTAAATATAAAAAAATCGGGAACGTGTCTCTCCACACAGTGGTAATATTACTATTATTAATAATAAAAGTAATAGCAATAATAGAAAATTAAAACTGGACATATTGGGGAAATTGTGTACATAGTTTGTAAGTGACCAGGCATATATATGAATAACATAGTTGGTATATCTGCTAATGAACAAAAAGCAGAGATACCAACTGTGTTGGTATCTATGCCAACATAGACAATGTAACATTATTACAATGTAACATTGTTACAATGTAACATTGTTACAATGTTATATTGTAACAGAATGTTGTTACAATGGTAACAGAAGTAACTTGAAACTGACAAAAGTAGTAAAAAATTGTTTACTGACAAACTGATGAAAGTCAGACACTGCTTTTAAATTGTGGGTGTTAAAATTATGGTAGCTAAAACGTATTAGCATTTTTGTGTCTGTGACCAAAGAGCTGATGCACCTCTTGTCTGGTTTCTCTTGAATTTGTCAATTTTCTTCCTCCAGCCACAGCCAGAGACCAGCTCCAGTTCTATGGACCTTAAGTTTCAGAATAATCTGTGCAACTGTAGCCATCTTGGTCTGACATTTTCTTATTCTGTTGAACCTCAATTAAAAACAATGTCTGATTTTTATTGGTTAATTTTCAGTAAATTTTCATTTATTACTTTTGTTGGTTTCAAGTTGTGTCAGTGCTACTGTGGGTTTTCCAGTCATTAACAGAAGACACCAACAACTTTGTCCACCTGTTAATGTTGTGCAAGAATGGATACATGAGTGTCCATAAATACATGAGGTGTTTGTGAAAGTTATGTAGTTTATATATAAGGACACTGTGTGTTTGAGATGAGTGAACTCTGGTCAGGAAGTCCACCAACATGAGCTTATCTCTGGTTCTGCAAACCCTCCTCGGTCTGAAGAACCATCAGCCACATGATCATAGAGGTCTGGATAGAATAAGAGCAGAAAAGATTATGTGAAAAACTGAGAAAGACCACAGGTGATAATAAAGAGAAACACTTAAAATACAACATATGAGACAAAATTAAATAATAATATGTTTATATTTCATATTTCTCTCCAACTTTATCAGTTTTTCTGTTTTCTTCATTCATTCAGTTCTAACAGAATATTTTTCTCCTGAATCATCTGGAATGAACATCTGTTGTTGCGCGCAACACGCTCACTCACTCTTTCTACTCCCTGCCATATGGAGTCTCCAGCTATCGTAAAAACAATCTATAGGAAGATTTTTTTTCTCATTTATAAAATGCTAAAATCAGGGACGACTTCACCTGGGGACAGGCCATCTAAAATGGGGACGTCTGGTCACCCTATTCTTGCCGTACTACTAAACCCACGACCTCTTGCCGTACCACTTAACTCACAGCCTCTTGCCATAGTACTAAACTCACGGCCTCTTGCCGTACTACTAAACTCACGGCCTTTTGCCGTACTACTAAACTCACGGCCTTTTGCCGTACTACTAAACTCACGGCCTTTTGCCGTACTACTAAACTCACGGCCTTTTGCCGTACTACTAAACTCACGGCCTTTTGCCGTACTACTAAACTCACGGCCTTTTGCCGTACTATAAAACTCACGGCCTCTTGCCGTACTACTAAACTCACGGCCTTTTGCCGTATCTAACAAATCGTGTTGAAGTCTTAACCTCAACAACTGTTAGTAAAATTGTTTGTTCCTTATCTGTCCAAGCAGGTTCTTTCCCCAGTCTTGGGCTCCGGCCCGGTTCCTTTGCAGGCAGCAGGGGAAAGGTCGGGTGCCAGAACTTTCTTGCACAACAGCTTAAAACTAACATCTTTTCTTTCTTAAGTGATTGTTATTCCACATCTCTCCAAATCTGAATTCCTTCCTGACGTCTAGGTCAGATTAACACAGTCCATTTGCCACAGTACATTTCTTTCTTTTTTTTTTTCCCTCCAGAGGGTCTTTTGTGGGCTCTAGTGTCCCTTATATGACAGTAGACTGACAGGAAAAGGGGAGAGAAAGGGGGGGGGGGACATGCGGCAAATGTCGCCAGGTCCGGGAATCGAACCCACAACGGCCGCGTCGAAGACTCAAGGCTTTCAAATGTGGGTCATGCTATCCCCTACACCACCACAGTACATTTCTTTTAGGTTAAAACATATCTTAGTGCGATCCAACCAAACGACATAATTAATAATAATTAATATAATTATAATCCTCTACAATTTTTTGGATATTGAGGCCCAGAAACGTTTAATGAGACTGGGTTTTTTGGCTGGTTTTACTATTTTCTCTTTGCAAATGGAAATTAATGCTTCTTCTACTGGTGAACTGTTTAAACCCAACAGTAGGAAAACATCTTTTATTGAGCAGCCTAATTGTTTGCAGACTGCTCTCAGTATGTCCTTGCTAAGATTGTTCAGACTACTTTGAATGTCCTTTAGTTCTTGCATCTCGACCTCAGCACAGATTTTCTCAGACAACCTCTCTATGATGGCTTGGAGGTGATTGTACTTGCATGTTACCCTTGATTTTGTTATGGTCTTGATAAGAACTTCATTAACAAGCAGCATGATGGATGTCTGCTGCTCCTCCTTCTCTGCGACTGGCAGCGGTTCAGCAACCTTTATGGTAACCACTGACTCCTGCTCCGCATCAACTAACTGTCTGCCTTTTGAGTGGGTCGATTCCTCTGAAATTAAGTTTTCTGCTGTTGGAACTGTCGTTTCTTCCATCATTTCCAGATATGACTCCTTTTCCTTCAATGTAAGATGAGCTGCCATTGTCGGATCTGAAACCTCCTCCGCAATAAATTCATCCACCATCTTTATTTCTGGTTTCCTCTCATCAGAGATCAAATCATTTACATTAGTGAACTTTGAAAGTTCCTCCAAAATGAATTCATCCACCATGTTCAAGTCTGATTCCTGGTTTTCAGAAACAGGACTGCTGTCATATGTCTCGTCTGTTGCCGCCTCAAAGTCTAATTTGTCAAGCATGTCTTTTCTTTGTTGCTGGTTGTCAGCAGCTTTTTGTTCTGTCAGACGATGTTCTTTACAACAACATACCAACAGTTCCTGTATCAGCCGGAGTGCGTGTGGAGGGATTGTGTTACTTTCAAAGACAAATCAGCTCGACTTCGTCGCGGAGTAATACATAATGTGCTTTGACTGACTTGTGCTTCTGCCTTATAGTGCGGGAAATACGGTACTCAAATAGATATTTATTTATGTTTTACGTAATTAGAATATTTGCTTTTCATATTTTCCAGATGAAAGAAAAACAAACTTGTGAACACTGAGGTATACCAGCCTACTTTGTTTTGGCGAATGGTCCTCTAATACGTATTTCTTGATTTTATATATATATATATATATATATATATATATATATATATATATATATATATATATATATATATATGGATATATATATATATATGTGTGTGTGTGTGTGTGTGTGTGTGATGGGGATCCTTAGTTTCTATTTTTGTCCACCCAAGGACTGGGTTTACAAATGCCGCCTTTTGCTTGGAAACCTTCATACAAAACGACGGTTGCTTGTTAAAAACATGTTTTATCATGTTTTTATCACTATAAAAACATGATTTAAGTCTAATTAAATCAATAGACTTGAAGTTTATTTGATTAAATAAACCTTAAGTCAGTTTCCACATGCTGCTTTTCCATCTCTCATTGCTGTCAATCATCCCATTGCTCTCCTTGTGCCCTGTGGCAACTCTGTCACAGATATCAGAGTCTCCACCATACTACCAACTTTACCCACAATAACACCCAGCCTTTGTCTTCGGTTTGTCTGTTTTGCTCCCTTGCTGATGTTTAGAGCAATGCTTGAGCATGAAATGGCAGAAAATATGAAGGCGAGTTTTGTTTGTAGACAAAATAAAATAAGACGCAAACTGTTGCTACTTTAAACATGCACATTATTTTTAGCCATAGCACTTTTTATAGGGACCTGATCTCACCTCAACTTGAATCTAAAGTAGAATATGAATGAATTATTCAGTGGGGTGAAAACATTTACAGGTAGATGCAAAGTGAAGAACTGATACGGTTTTTATTAGGCATATATCTAATTGGAAAACTAGCTATGATAATTCATGTAAATAAAGTCTAGGGCGATTATTTTAGTAATAGAGTATTCTATCGATTATTACGGTTAATCAAGTATTCTAATAAAAAAATTGATTAAGTTAAATATTGGTAAATTTCACCATTACAGCGGGATTACACCACCAGCCCAATTTTTCATATTTGCTCGTGACGATATTAACCCAATAATTACTGAAGTATTTTATCGTCCAGCAAAATATTATTGTGACAAACCTCGTCTCAGGAAACAGTTTTTCAGCTGCAGTGTTCTCCACTTTGCATCAAAACAATGATGACTGCCTGCTGTGCTTAAGAGAAAACAATTTCAAACACAAGAGTACAATTACTAACAAGAACAACTGGCTTAGCAATTAGTGTGCTAATGATATTGCTGTACAAAAATAATCCGCCCTTACATGTTCTCACACAAATCAAAGAAAATTTTATGCATAAGTTTTGTGGTAGCAAATATTTTTTCACAGCTCTTTGATTTGCAATTCAGCCTCCCTAATTGGGATAAAGCTATAGTTTCTACAAATCTAGGTAAACAAGCGTTTAATTGCCTGCTACGATTACGAATCTTTGTGAAATTCATGTAAATCCACCTAATATCCTCTGAAGTTAAGTTGTGAAAAGCTCAGAGTCCCCATGACACAGTTTGTTGTTTCCGTCCGGTGGGGGGTGGTGAGATTGAGCCGTGGTGATTTAGCCATCATGTCAGCAGAATATTGATGCCTGCGCAGCTCAAATGGGGAAATTATAAAGCACACGCCAGAAAATGCATCTTAATTGCTGCTTAACTGGGCATCTTCATCAGAAACGGGGAGAAATGGTGGGCCACGTCCCCATATGATTCAGAGAAAATGGATAGATGAGTTAACACTCCTCTGCAGCACTCTATAGAGGAGAGACAAATGAGCTCATAAAGAAAGGCTCTAATAGAGGGCTGCTCTGTGAATGTGGGGGAGCGGGAGACGCTGTAACTACAGGAGAGTTTTCCGTTTAGGAGACAATTTCTGCATTACGGAGGGAGATCCTGTTAGTTTTTTTTTCTCATGCAACATCTGTGTGTTTGTGTGCTGCTGTTTTCTTTTATTTCGTCGAGACTCCAACACGTTTCAGGAGTCAGAAAGACGAGAGCGGTCGCCTCAACACCAAACATCAGCGAACAATAACCAGCCAGGTTTCCCACCGCATTCGCAAAGAAGGAAACTTCAGCAAGTTCAGACAAGCTGCTGTTAGTTGATTATTTGTCAGGGTGGTTGTGTTGCTGCTCGGCGCTCAGAGTTGACACAAACACAGTAAACTGTTAGCACACCCGGCCTGACCCTGCTAAAACGCCTCTGGGTGCCTGGCTGACAATAAAGCCTTGTTATAATTGGTTTATTCCTGTGTTCGTCCTCTTATTGTGGAGGGGAAGGTTCAGGTTACAGTCACTGTGACACGGAGCAATATAGCTGGCTTGGCTGGCTTCAGGCACAGTAGAGTAGTAAGGTGTACCTTTTAGAAATCAGTAGAAATGTTAAAAATATATTATAATTTACAGATCTTGGAACAGACTTTGGTATGATGTTAATTGTGAAGTGATTTATCTGTCATTTGCTTACGTCAGTGGTGTCAAACTCATTTTCATTTTGGGCAATATCAAAAATCTGAATGTTCTTAAAGGGCCAGTTGTGCTAGAATTTGTTGATAAATCCACTAAACTGCTAAATGATCAATAGAAAGCTGTTTGTTTCAATATTCAATAAGTATTTCTTAAAATTAAATCGTGTTGAACATCTTTTCACACTTATCAGTGCATCCAGGACTTTTGTGGGAGTTTTTTGCAATCAGAATCACAGATTTTGTGGCACTAATTTAGAAATATTTGTAAAGGAATTGATACGGCTTTTTATTAATAGCCATATCGGTCACTGACTGTAATTTCACATCAAGTAAGGCTGAGGAACCCAATGTTTTTGGTCAATGTTGAGAAAACTTTGCAGCAAAAATCTGAAAACAAGTGAGAACCTATTGATTTTTGTGCAAATTCAGAGTGAGTTTTTTGAATTTGTTGACATAATTTGGAGTCTAAAGGGCCACATAAAGAGCTGTGGTGGGCCACATTTGGCCCCCTGACCTTGAGTTGGACACATGCAGCTTAAGTGGAAGTATAAAATGCAACATATTGGTTCAAGATTTCTGATCTTGACACCTTGAAATTGGCATCACGTCATCACAACAATGGCTGCACTTCCATTGAGTACATAATTGCGCAATCTAAATTTGCTCAATGGAATGGTTTTTGAATGCAGACCAAAAAAGGTTTTCATGTTGTTTCCATCAGTGGTTCTTGGTGCGGCGCCCCCACAGGTCAGGAGGGGAACACAGTTCCTTTCACAGAGTTCAGTGTAAAAGTTGAAAATGTAACAAATGTTGCGATTTTGGTCCCCAATCGAACTGAATCTACCAGTCTATCAGGTGTGAAAACGCCCTCAAAGCAGACATCCTTTTGTTCTCTTACCTTTTTTGTTTTTAAACCTTTGTAGGTTTTCACCTGTAATGTCCTCTCCATTCGTTCAGATCCGTGCGGAGATAAATGAGCCAGATGTCTTCAAAGAGACGATGTGCTTCATCTACAGAAGCAAGACGCCCAACCTGCACAAGATGGCCGATGACCTGCTGGCTGCAGCTGACGAGGTGGACGATGTGTGTACTTACACCTGTTGCACTCTAGAAATCCTGCACCGATCAGCCATGATGTCGAACTTCCTGTCTGCTGTTAAAAGCAGACTTTCAAACTTTTAAATCATTTGCTTTGGTGCCCCTGGCTCAGCTTTCTTATTTGTTTCTAATTAGCACTTCAGCCTGATGGTACATATAAGATATTTTTATAGTGTGTTTGTTTAAACTTGCTCCCAAGAATAGCTTCATAAACCTGCAAACGCCACATTAAAGTTGCAGTAAGTGTATACATTAATATTCTCAACTGAAACTAAAAATAAGCCAATTAATTATGTCCCTTCTTCTGTGTTGTTTACCATCCATAAGAAGTGTTAAAAGAAAAAGACAGTTAACATTAAATAATAGTGGAAAAATAGACAGAAATGTTAGTACATAGCAATGTTTTTATTGTGTTTATGTTCTGTGACAGAGTTTTAACGATGACCTGCAGATTAAAGTCCCTCTAAGCAAATAAGAAAAAGGAATGATTACCTTTGGAAGATTTTATTTAACACAAAGCATAACCAATGTGTTATTTTTCTGTCTGAAAAAAAAGAGGCATAAAACATTTAACAACTCCACAGTTAGAAAATACGGTGGAGTCAATAGTGAAAAATATCTTAATTTCCTGACACGAGTATCAAAACCTGTCGAATCATTTTTGGAACTGGTTAACTAGAATACGTCATTAATTATTTTCAAACTAATAAGCAAATATCAATAGTAATAATAACAAAACAATGGGATGTGAACGTAACATGTCCAAGTAACCCAGCACTTTATAGAAATGTACAGGTGAGGAAAATACACATATTTAGTGTAAAATGCAGTGGAATAGTGTCACGTAAAATGGACGTTCTTGAGCTTTTCATCATGTTATAATGTTATTCCTGGAGTTTTGCTTTGATTCTTTCATGCCTATTTGAGCAATCCTTTAGTCTCCATGGCAACCATTCAGCTGTGAAAAACGCCTGGTTGGACCAAGCCCCGCCTTTGAACCTCAGCTCCTCCTCAGAGCTGCAGCTTGGAAACCTTCAGACATGGCTCCTTCAGACTAGCCAGCACCAATTAGCATACACCTGGTGCTGAGCTCGTTATAGAGCTGCTTCTCAGTGAAACGCTGGAAAAGGGTTTATGTTGGATCGATGTTGTGATAACTTTCTGCAGGCGGAGTTTCAGAAAGAGCAGTTTTTAAAGTGACAGACGCCCAGCAGTAGCTGTCAGTGATGCTGCTGTTTAAGTAATTTAGTTTACGTGCCGCGTTTCTTCTCATGGCAGAGACACTTGTCCTCTCTGACCTGCGCAGCGGCAGGACGCACATTTTCAACTTCACCAGCATCTCAATTACATGCTTTAAATAATTAGAGCATTTATCTGCTTTGTCACCTGCAAAGCAAAATGTTATTTTTACTGACGAGCTGCATTTTCTGTTTTGCGATGAGTTCTTATCAGACAGTTTAGTCACATCATGTTTGGCCGTTTAATAATAAACTTCAGCTGAAGCTGGTAATTATGCTGCAAGCTGCCTTTTTTAGAGAAGAAGGTGCTTATTAGCATCAATAGCTGCTGTTTTGTCTACAGAGAGGGGATTTATCCAGTGTTTCTGCAAACAAAAGCTTCCCCTTGGTCACCATCTAATTTGCTTATTATCTTCCCTGTGTTTTCTTAATTCTCTGTCTCATAGCCAGACACTTCTCCCATCCTTTTGTTCTGCTCCCTCTTACCTCTTTTTCTAGCTTTACTCCGTCTCCTGGCCTTCTTACCTCCTCTCCCGTCTCCCTTCTCTTTTCCTCATCTTTATTTCTCTGCTGTTCTGTGCTTAAGAGCTCATGTGTGCCAAAAGGTGTTCAGTAATGCAGATTTCAGCCCCTAATCCCTGTCATTAATTGTGGTTATGGGCGTTATGACAGTTTAATTTTCGACTGCGCTGTTGTGGCGCTGGGAAAATTGGCCACAGGGGATTCCTGGCCAGCAAAGTGCTATCAACCCTCCTCCTGCGGACACAATCGACAGCAACAAAAGCAGCAAAACAAAAATCAATTTGGAGGGTGAATATCGAAAACAGACGGCCGCAGAGGAACCAATAATCCTGCCCCCAGCAGCCCCTCAACCTCCTTCCAGACCCTCTTCTTACAGCCATTTAGTGAAGACAATCGGAGTTCGTTTTAGTGCAGCTCTGTCTCGTTTATTTATCGTCCCCAAGGATGACGCTACGAGTCAAGAGCGCAACTCTCCTTATCCACTTTGTTTATTAACTCAACCCAGTAAGACCCAGACCTGTAATATTTATATTTTAAGAAAAAAATGTACAAATATTGACTTTTATTCTGGTTTTTCATCCAAACTCAGAGACTGAAATGAACACAAAATACGACAACTTCATAAACGTGAAGCTCCTCAAGTGTGTTCTCTACGTAGCAGAGTTGAGTAGTAATTAGTTACATGTACTTCAGTAACTTTTTTGAAAAAATTTACATTTATGAGTATTTTTACTACTCTGTACTTTTTACGTTTACTGGAGCAATTTTATTATGAAGTATATCTACTCTTATTTGAGTAAAATGTCTGGATTTTTTTACCCACTGAATGAAAAACAAAAAATTTTTAATTGTGAGTTTACTGAAATTAAAAAATGAAATGATGCCAACTCCCACCTGCAGGTGGCAGTGTATTTTACTTCTACACTTCTGCCTTGGCTGTACGTGATGTCAAGTTCTAGTCAGTGATCAATTATTTGCGACTAATGAAAAGTCACATTTACCATCATACATAAGTGAAAATATTGTGACATTTCTTACAATTTTTTTAACATTAGCAATTCATTGCAAAAAAATTACAAAAAGAAAAAAAAAAAATAGAAATCCTGCAGGGATTGATCAATGTGAAAAACGGTTAAATATGATTTAGTTGTAAGAACTGGCCCTTTAAGAACATTCGTGATGTTGATGTGCCCCAAACTGAAAACCAATTGGACTCCCTGCTCTGAATAATTATTTTTTTTCCTGCACCTTTACTGCTAACTTAGTACCACCAGTTTTCTGCTCCTTTCTGGACGCGTTTTCCCCTCGTCACCTCCTCCTTCGTCTGTCGCTGCTGCTGTCTTACCCTTCCCCTCCTGCTGTGGCGTCTCTCCACTCGCCCTTTCGGTGCCCGTCGCCTCAGCTGGCAGCACACTGGCCATTACATTTTGCAGGGGTTCACGTCCCCCACAGAGAATAGGGTCAGAGGTCGGCTGGAGGTCTGGAGCTGCTGTGTGGACGCCAAATGAGCACAAAAGTAAACTCACACTCCAATATACATGCCAAGAGATAAACACAAGCGACTATGCACAAGCACACATGTGGATGTTTGTTTAGACGCAGTAAATCATGAGAAATGTCATTAAAGGCCACACAGCAGCGTGCGTGATAGTGCAGGTCTGCACCCTGAGGGCCTCAGGAGGGTGAAGATTGCCCGGGTCTCCTGGTTTCAGCTGACATTAGTGGGAGGTGATGACCACAGCATTAAGCTCATTATTATATCTGCTTCACACATGCTGAGAGGTCAGAACGGCTGCGAGGATTACCTGTGTTTTTATTGTCAAGTGCAAGGTTATTAATTAAGCTTAAAAACGACAGTAGGTGTTCATACTTTTCCATTTTTTTTGGTCTTACTATGGAAAGTGAAAAGCAGTGAAGGCTTTTGGAACGAATAGCTATCGATTTTCCTTTTTTTTTAATTTGCCCATTTCGTTGTGACATTTAGCTGTCAGTGACATTCTAAACTTACACTTTGATTAATGTCACAAAGAACGGTGCAGACTATTATACGCTACATGCAGCTGAAATGTTGTGTGAAACCAAGATGCAGCTTGTTTTACTGAGCAGGAAAAAAAGAGATGTGCGGAGTTGATGTAAACAACCTAATTTATCAACATTGCACTGAATAATGCCATAGTTTATAGAGTTAAGTAGACGGTCTTTTACTTGTAGGGTAAGTGCAGCCATGATTCAATGGAGGGATTATTTGTTTGTAAACGTAGCAGACGCACGCCCAACTTGACTGCAGAAAGAGCCGGCGGTGGAGCTCCTTGTTTTTTTAGGGACGCACCAATATGATAATTCAGATTAATATTGGAATCCATTTACTGTTCTGGCCAGTAACCAATATATTCGTCAATAATGGAAATAATTGTCACCTAATTCAGTAGTCAATCGTTTTCATAGTCATCATTTTATATCGTCAGTCACTATATAATAAATAACTCAACATTAAACTCTGAGTCACTCGATGTTTCCATCATATGCCCACATATTTATTTTAATGTTTCTTCCAATAAGTTGTTTGTCTAAAATAAAACATCTCATGGGTTAAATGTCTAAAAATATTAAGTAAACACCAGCCCTGCCAGCTGTTGTGACAAATCCTTACTCTCTCATAGCGGCGGTCTGTACACATGGAGATGCTCAGTCTGAGTGTAAAAAGTATTTTCTTGCCCATTTACTCAGTAAACGTCTTTCTGCTTTCCTCACATTTATATGTTGTGTTAATTTTCTCTGCCATGCTGCTGATGTGATGGAGATCCTGGATCTTTCAGGGAAATGACAGCCTGCAGTAACACTTCTGTCCTAGTTCAGGTGTGACCTCACCACTCATCCCGTCCTGACCTCATTTTGCTCCTTTTAGCCTCCAACGATGTTTAAGTCTGAAAATCTCCTGGCCAGAGATGACAGCAGACGAGGAAATCCACATCTCAGGATTTGATAAACTCTAGTGTACGGTTCTGAGACAGTTTGTAGACTTGGTATGTCCTTATTTTTTCAACACCGTCAAAGGCTGAAAGCTTAGGGTGCATTCACACCAGCCCTGGTTAGTTTAATTTAATCAAACTAGTTAAGTTGCCTAGAAAGTCTGGCTTATAAATGTGTAATTAAACTCAGAGAAAGTGAACTCTGGTGCAGTTCAAATGCATATGTGAACGCCAACCACTTCAACTGCATCGTATGGAATTCTGGGTAATTACAACCAAAACAAACAAGGGAGTTTAGCTCTACAGAAAAAACAGTTTGTTGTTTTTTACCCTAAACAGAAGAGAAAATCTACATCCGCTAAAATCTGATGCTGTTTTTGTTCATATTTTGTGAAAAAGGAAGTTTCTCTCAACGTCGTCTTCAGAGGTCTTCCTGTTATTTCCTTTAGTCGTTCTTGGTGCAGCGCCACCACAGGCGAGGAGGGGAACTGTTTTTTTTGATTGTTAAGGATCTCAGTGCAGTGTGAACGAGAGCTGCACCAACTGAAATTTAACAAATACTTCAATTTTGGCTCCCAATCGAACCCAGTCCACTGGTCTGAAAACTCCTTTAGTCGTTATTATAATTAGATTGTCTTGAATATGGAATGTTTTTGAACAGTTCTCACTGGATGTTCAAAGTTTTGGTTATTTTATAAGCTAATCCTGCTTCAAATTTCTCCCCAAATTTCTTGGTTGTCATGGAGACGTTATTCTCTAATATTCTCTAGCAAACACTGAGATTTATTTACTCACTAAAAGTGAGTAAATACCAATTAGGTTACTTCTGAGACTTCACAAAATGTGATTTCAGTCAAACATGTAAAAAAAATAGCAACCTATTCTAATAATATTTATAAATTTAATCTATTTTGTCCTCTTTTTTCTTTTAGTTTTAGCCACATGTATTACTAAGATTCCTATTATATTAGTAATCCATTGCGTCTTGCACTTTTCCAGAACATTCAGCCTGTTTTTATATTTCAGCTCCATTTTCATTCTGTGGTGATCAGAGATCCATCTCCTGTCTCCAGCTGTGCGGGACTCTCTCTCTTGTTTGACTCGGCTTTGTGGCTTTGCTCCGCCAACGGTTAGCTTGGTAATCACTCCCCAGAGAGCTGGAGTCCTGCCTCCCTGTTCATATTTTAACAGGGATTTCTCTGCCGACCAGACGCCCGCTCCCCTGGGATTTAAGTCAAGCTCATTCCTGAGCCTTGCAAATCACTTTCCATCAAACAACCAGCCTTGCTGCTGATCTTTAGGATTTGCTGTTATTTTTGGTGGGGTGTTGCAGCAGAGAGTGATTTTGTGGATTTGATTATTCATTAGATCGGGAACTATTGAAGTTTTCTTTCACTGTTCTTATGAATTTGTAGGAAATCTACAAGAGCAGGGATGCTGTGACTTATGCAAAATGATTTCAATATCCAGCTGAAAAACACTGTTTTGGAATTGCGGCGATTCCCTTAAATCAAACGTGAGTAAATGTGGTAAGTCATTAAAAGATATTCAGTCACAGGTGCCCAAACTTTTTCCCATGTGGACCAAAATTGTAGACTCAAAAATAGTTGAGCAAATAAAATCAAGCAAATAAAGTAAATATTTATTGCAGATCTAAAACTTGATTTTTCTGACATTGTACTAAGGCCTTTATAGGTAGGAAAAGGGACTAAATATCCACCAAAAACTCATAGAATTTTTCATCAATCTTAGAAATTTTCTAAAAATCTGAAATTTTCTAGAAAAAAATCCAAACATTTTTGAGTTTTTTTTTTGTAGAACATTTCCAAGATTTTTTGAGCAGAAATTTACTACTTACTACTATAACCTCGCGTGTTTGTTGTATTAAAAGAAACAACCATCAGGATTTTGTGATACTTTTTGTGATTTTTTTGCAATAAAAATCTAAATGTTTGTGGTTCTAATTTGGAAATATTTGCACTTATTCATGACGGTAAATGCAACTTCATACAGAACATGGACTATAATCTGAAATAAATTAAGGCTGAGGCAGCTGTTCAGTACAAGTAAAAATGTTTTTGACAAATTTTGAGAAAAATCTTCAATAACCTCCAAATTATGTCTTTGTGCAAAAAAGTGCAGGGATTTGTTGATTTTATGTGAATTTCCATGATAATTCTCAATAAATTGGAGGGACTGACTGACATAATGTGGCAGTAAACAGATAAAAACTGCATTGATTTGATTAACATAATATTTAAGCACATTTAGTGTTTAGTCTAGAATCTAGAGGGCCACATAAAAAGCTATGGCGGGTCGGATTTGGCCCACGGGCCTCGAGTTTGACACGTGGAATAAAAGCTGATGTTGGTTTTTCAGTCAAAGTCTCTGGATAAACTAGGTTATAAAAAGATAAGTACTTCTTGTTGTACTTTGCAGTTTTTTGGTGTAAAAAAAATATCTTTTTTTATAGTTTGGGGCCTCACAAAATCAGTCCAAAGGCCACAAATGGCCCCCGGACCTCACTTTGGACACCTCTGTCGTAGGTCATGTTCCAGGACTTTACAGGAATCTTTCCTTTATCTTAAATGGTGGTTTAAATTTTTATGAGTGAAGTTCTGTGCAGTTTTACTCCATCATGGTTGTCATAATTTTATTAGAATGTTTTATTGCAAGCAGTTTGTAGAAAAGGTCATCCTCAAAAGATAGAAAACCCACATTTTGGCTGATTGAAAAGCACAGAAACATTTTTGATACTTTCATCGACAGTTTATTTGACATTTTAAGTCTCGATAGTTTTTTATTTTCTGGATAGATGAAGTGATTGTGAATAAATAATTTTACGTATTTCCATAAAATCCAAAAGTTTACTTCACTTTTAGAGAACTAATAAATTGCAGCTAATGATGCAGACTTGAAAACCAACCAACGTAGTTCTATGTGCTAACATTGATCATGTTTGGATGAGAAATCAGAGACAAACTTGACCTTTTAAAGATCTGAGAAAAAAAAAACATTTCCTAAAAACTGCCTGTTTTCTGCTGAGTCATCTTTTCTAAAAACAAACAGGGCAAAATAACTTGCGGATGAGGTTCTAAAGAAAATAAAAAGTTAGACTTTATGCTTTCCCGTCCGAGTCTGTCCTTCAGCCTAAAATATTTATATAAAATATTAATTATATTTTGGGTATTTAGCTTTTCAAAGGGTTGTATGTTTACACTGTTATTGACTTAATAAGTATTAGGCCTTGATATGATCAAAGATTGGGTGAAACATTGATGTATTATTTATTTAATTGAACTGTTGAATAAAAATGAAAATATCAGCATTGTAAAATCTGCTTCAATCTTATTTTAATCTTATTTTCTTTTTAAGCAGGTTAGAATATTTATGTCAATTACTAAGATCGCTGTAATCAAATTACAAAAGGTGATGTGAAATTTACCATTTTTTTTATGAGATAAAGTACCGCTACCTGGTAGACAAACATAAAATCATACATTGAAATACCACACGACATGCTGCTGCGGTGAAGTAAACAGACTGGACATCCTGTGAGTGAAAAGTTGAAAGAAAACCTCTGAAAAGAGCTGCAGATAACATTTAAACAGTTTAAACTCCAGCCAATATTTCAGTTTGGTCATTTCCCTGGAAAGGTCAGCGTGTGTGTGTGTGTGTGTGTGTGTGTGTGTGTGAGGCCAACTGTGTGAACATGACAGCATGCGGTTCTGAGTGTGCATTCATGTCGGCTTATTTAGAAACGTCATGAAAGAAGAGGAGGATCTGTTATCCTTGGAGTCGGGCCCGTCTGCGTGACCTTATCCGTGTGAGCTGAAGTTTCAGGGTGTGATTTTTATTTTTTCTCTCTTTTCGTCTGCCTTTGATAGTCAGCTTGGAGAGCAGCTTGCAGCCAATCGTCTGTGTCTTCTTTAAATGTGTGTGTGTGTGTGTGTGTGTCTGCTGGCCTCAGATGAGACGGGTGGATGTAGAGATGCATGTGAAGAGGTACACTCTGTTATTATGGATGCTGCATGAGTCCCTTCCTCCCTTTCCATCAGCTCCATCATGTTCTGCGCCTTTTATAGGGGGAGCTGGATGGAGGCGCAGCAGGTCAGCGCTGTGGCAAGCTTTCCGTCCGTATCGGCTTGTTCTGACTGAACAGAAAGAAGATCCAGGTGGAGATTGATTTCTGTTGGTCTGGTGTGTCCATAGGGGTGAAATGAGAGCAGAACACAGAGAACATTGTGTGTTCCTGTTTATCTGGGAGACTGAAAGCTGTAACTGTTATGTTGGCACAATACGTTGGTCATCAAAAGGCCTGTCACAATAAACAATAAATCAATGAGAGATTCAGACGATCGCAATACTTTCCTTTTGGATGATTTATTGTTTTTCTTTTTTCTCTCTCTTTCTACCAAAATTGCTGATTAGTTTGATGCTTTTCTCTCGACAAGTCCCATTTTGAAGGACAATTTAGTTTACGTTTTTTGGATATTTAAAAATACTTTCCAGTTCACTAGAATTCAGGGTTTATTTTTTGACAATGTGTTCTTGCATTATTATGAAGGTGCCACTGCAAATGGTCTCTAAACAACAATTTTATCTTTTATCACAAAAACCTCTGGACAAATGTATCGACTGAAAAATGAGCAGGATGGAAATAATCTTTATTGTCCCACGATGGGGAATTTTTATGCAATAGCAGCAAAATTGACAGCATACAGACTCTCCCAAAGATAAATACATAAAAACATAATAAAGGTATGGTACAGTAACGGCAAAGGTTTACGGAAGTCAAGAGCCGAAGAAATTTTCACAAATACTTTTTCTCGATGGCTTTCTGGACATATTGAGTTAATTTTCTGATAATTATTGATTACTTTTTGCTTTAAATATCTGAAACATCACCAAAATGGTGTCATGATCTTTCCTGTTTTATCCAGTTTTTACTCCATGCTATTTATTTTAAGCATTTAGTGGTAAAACCTTAAACTGCTGCTGCACAAGTTTCTGTTGCTAGGTAACCACAAGCTACTCAACAGGTAGTTGCTAGGTAACGAGAGAGTGAGTGAGTTAGTTGCACCAATCTTGCTTAGCTGAGAAGTTGACTGGCTAATCTCTTTCCTCTGCCTACATCCCCCAGAATGCTGTGCGGTTCTGGATCTGAGTTCAGTGAAATTATATATAGTTCCCACAGCTATGCTGAGTCACGGCTTTGAGAGCAACTCAAAGAAAACATGTGGACACTCTTGACCAATGTGCAAGAGAAAGATACATTAACAAAATGGCTGCTGTCGGAATCGACCCGTATGAAATGGGTAACAGAAATATGGCAGACGATGTGGACAAGCTGCCTCCGATCTCCTATTAAGATAGTTAACTAGCTAGTGAACACAAAGAGTGCATCCAACATGGAGGAGCTTCATGTTCTGAAAACCATGAACACATACAATCGATGTTTCAACGGATTTGTAAAAAATGTACAGACTTGCATCAATTATAAGGTTCTGGTGACCGGCAGAGTAAATACATGTAGTAACACGTAAGCGACACGTCCGTCTCAGCTTGCAGATAAAAGTTACATTAGCTAAGCTAATTTTGCTTGTTGGGCAGTAAGTACAATAAATATCACTGACATTTATTTTAGCATTACACGGAGGTAGTTCGAATACTCAAATTGTAATTGAGTATTAATTATAACCTACTTATATTATTTATAACTTAGAGAGAACTAGTTCTAAGCTTGTGGCTTGTTTATTGTTGTCATAGCAACTCCATAGCAACTGCCTACCAACATGGCCGCCAGTTACTATGTTCACAGAAGTGTTGCGTCACATGAGAACTACGAACCAAATATTCTATCGGACGTATTGTCTATTAATTTTAATTAAGAGCAACATTTTTGGTTTATTGTCTGGCCAGATTTTTATTTACAGTACAGACCAAAAGTTTGGACACACTTTTCTAATTGAGTTCAATTAGAAAAGTGTGTCCAAACTTTTGGTCTGTACTGTAGCGTCTTTGTTAAAGGTTTCTTTACTTTTTTTGACTTGTTAGTGACGTTTTGCCCGTGGTAGTTAACACTAATCATTCATCATGTAGCACCTGCAGACCAGCACTGCTTAATGCGACGTTATTATTAAGAGCATTATAACCTTTGTGAGGAGGTAGCTGACCAGCTATTCCTCATGATATCCCGAATAATCCACTCAGATATAATCGTCCGTGACAGGCAAGGAGAGCTCAGGCCTTGGGGCAGAGAAATGGAAGGATGAAGTGACAGGGGTAATGGATGGAGAGAGGGATGAAGAGTGATCGGGTGTCATACAGGTGGGATAGGGCCAGACAGATAGCGAATGAAGGTGCAATGGAGGATGGATGGCCGGAGCACCTCAGACTCTGACAGCGCCGGGAGATTTGTCTTCTTTGCACACCATTTGTCTTGTTTTTCCTTCTCCGCCATGTCCTCGCAAGTTAAATCTATTTACTCTGACAATTCAGAGGCGGCCTCTGTGCCTTTTTGCCATGATCCGACTGCTGCGCTGGAATGCTTGGAGCTGCCATTTTAGGCTCAATCTGAGGGTTTGCTTGGGAATTGGAAGACGTGCACCGACAAACAGACTGTGATCCACAATGAACTGCCTGCTAATAACTCTGGATGGAGAAATTAGAAGCAGACCTGGGAGTTGAGTCGCACCCACACAATCACATACGCACACATATATATTTATATATGAGCTGCTAATTGCTTCAATCCGTTGTGTGGATGTGCCGGTGCAATATTGCAGTGCTGTGGGTGTTTGCCCAGCTCATAACCGCAGACCAACGTGGCAGAGACAAGCTCATATATTAAGATAACCCCGAATCGGAATAGAATTGTATTTCCCCGGCGGTTCGAATGACTTCTGTGGTTGTAAACTGATAGTGGATGAGATTTGGCTTTAATGAAGCAAGACTTATTGTGCGTGGAGCCACAGAGGAGAGTGCATGGGTGTGTATGTTTCATTATCCGAGGGTGTGTTTAGGATGTGTCCATTTTTTTTCCTTAACAAGGAGTGCTTTCATCCTTACACTGATTGTTATTGTCTCACTTCTTTTTGTGTGTGTGTGTGTATTGAGGTCAGACTGTATGCATGAAAGAAAGCAGTGATTTGTTTTACCTGAACTAATCAAGTTAAAGGATTTTTTTTATTTTTTTTATTTGCGTCCTTCCCTGTTGTAATTTCTTCCAAGGTTGTGTTTGTGTGTTCGGGGAATGCAGAGAGTGTCATCTTCATTTGTTTATCGAGACGTTCCCTTCAGTCCTGGCTGTAATGAGACACCAGGAATGACCTGAAGAGTGATGGAGTTGAACTCAAAAGGACAGCAGATTCACAACAAGAAGAGGAAAAAATGAGCTGCAGAAAAATTAGGCTATGTTTACACGAGACCACTGCCTGGAAACTTCCAGTATTTCCAGGTGTTGATTGGGGAAAAGTTGAACATTTAGATGGCACCGCCAAGACAGCTTGATCCATTCCAGGCCACTAGATGGCGATGTCATTGAACGCACTTTTGACTGTTACCTTCCACCTCATTGTAAACAGTAAACCATTTAAATTTTTCTATGATTAAAAGTTTTATGTAAATATGTATTTTTAATCAGGAATAACTTAGCAGGATAAGTAGCAAAATGTCACAATGCCCTCATTGTTTTTACTATCGTACATGTCATTTGCACCATTGTACATGGAACAAAAAGAATACATTTCCAACAAAAATCTCAGGCGATTCGCTTACAATTTTTTGGGGGGGAAATTTCAGAGTTCGAAAAGTCAAACATTTCGCTAGAAAAAACTCAGAAATTAATATTTTTTGCCAAAATTTTTTTAGGTTAAGATTTTTTTTGTCTTGCAAATTTTCTACTAACTCAGAAATGTCCCTTTTTATAAAAAAAGAAACTAATATCAACATTTCTGAATTTTTTGCTTCCAAATTTTTGACTTCTAAATTCAAATAAAAAAAATTTTCCCAGAAAAGTTGCAAAATTAATCTAAAAATCTCTGATACTTTTGAAGGAAATTCAAATGTTTATTATTCTGATAATTTATGGCCCAGATACACCATCATACATGTGAGCTTTCATGTATGATGTCTGTGCAGAATTTCACACGTCTGCTGGGGGAGTTAGAGAAAAATTTCACTCCTACATCATACCTCTTGAACACTTTTTATCATGTTATGATTTAGTCAGTCCTGGAAGAAACCCTGACAGAGGCATCACAACACTTGAGACTGACGTAGAGCCACAACTGAATTATGTAGGCTATCTCATATTCTTGCATTAGAATGGCCCAGTCAAAGTCCAGACCAAATTGAAATGAGGAATCTACGGCAAGACAGAAGCTGAATGGGGGGAACCCATTATAACTGGTTGCAGTTCTAGTTTTATTTAAAAACCAGTCCATAAGTAAACACTATTTTGTTTTGATCTACTTAATAAAATACAATAAAAGTGAAAAAGTTCATATGAACACTTTCAAAACTGTTTAAGTAACGAGGACATTTGTTTAATGAATTAATTCGTCAAAGCCTGATTTTCTGAAGTCTGAAGTTCTCTTCATTAGTGGGATCTTTTGTGTGATTAGGGATTTCAAACTAGTTGAACTGTGTTTTAGAGCAAAGGCTGACGCAGCTAAAAACCTTACAGGTAATTGGGCTCACGTCATTTTTCCAGCGAAATATCCCCCTTTAATGCCACCTCATGCACTTTAGTGGCGGCTGAAATTCCTGCTGGGATTATTAGCTCAGTTTCCGAGCTGTGAAAGGAAATATTTTACCACCCATCTCCCTGTGGAGTATTAATCCTGTCAGAGCAGTGCTGAGGAAAAGCAGTACAATGGAAAGGGAGATGAATGAGATACAAATGCAGGACTGAGCAGAGCTTTAATGTCTCAGAGCCAACATTTGGCTTTATTTATATATATTTATATATATAATACACAGACATCTCACCAGATCTGAAGATGCACCTGAACAGATTAGGACTTTGATTTAAATTCTACCAACATGCTCACATTTTATGAAGTTTGATTGTCTCCATGGCAGCTGAATGCGTTAGCATGTTCAATTGGTCCTGTTGCACGTTTTTCAAACTGAACACAGCTGAGTTTAAAAGACAGAAAGGAGAAAAAAAAGGCACAAAAAGACATGAGCTGGGACTCACTTCTACTGAAATCAGTAGAAATCACTACTGATTTCAGTAGAAATCAGTAGTGATTTCTACTGAAATCAGAGGTGATTTCAGTAGAAGTGGAGTGATTTCAGTATTGTCACAAGATCAAAACAAGACGTCGGAAGCTAATAAGAACAACAGCAATGGCTTTTTGTGGAGCATTGACTGTAATTTCTGTAGAAAAGTTTGTTTGGGTGTGTAGACAGAGCAAGAAGGTCTTTACTGAAGTTCATAATCAAAATTTTCAGCCATTGTTTACATTTGTATTTATTGCACATGGCGTCTGCTGGTGCAGAATTATGACGCGTGTCTCACATAAAAACATTCATACATAAATCCCTAAATTGGATGTGAAATTGGCAGAGATTGGATTTTTTTGGAGAGCTGTTCAGACAACTGGGAAAAATTCAGATGTGGGTAAAATAAAAGTCCATAAATAATTACATTTACAATTAATGAAGTGAAATAATCTGCCAATAGAACTGGCACTTTTAAAAAGAATCAACATTCAGCAATTATTGATTTAAAACAAGCTGATGCAGCTTGTTGAAAAGTTACTTGTAAGTTAGTTTTGTCTTATTTTAAGTGGACTAAAATATTTCCATAAGAAAGACCAGAAATATTTGGTAAGACTTGTTTTTGATGATTTGTCTCCGTATTTAACGAAAATATTGATCAAGACTATTCATATTGTAATATTAGACCTTTTAGGAAAGAAGTGAATGTTTTGAAAAAAATCTTTAAATAATAATTTGTTTGAATTAGTCAGTGAGTATTTCTTTTTCTACACTGCAAAAACAAAATCTAACCAAGTATTTTTGGTTTAGTTTCCAGTACTAATATCTTATTACAATTGAAACAAGACAAACTAACTTACAAGTAACTTTTCAGCAAAATACAGAGGCTTGTTTTACGTAAATAAATCCTTAATAATGATGGAAATACACATTTTCCTTTGACAGATAAATTAACTTATAAAATGAAAAAAAAGAAAATAATTTCTAAGTGAAATAATCTGCCAATGGAACCAGAACTTTTTCATCGATATTTAGAAATTATTTACTTAAAACAAGCTTCTGTATATTTTTCTGAAAAGTTACTTTTAAGTTCATTGGTGTTATTAGACCAAAAATACTTGGTAAGATTTTGTGTTTTTTAGAGTGCTCATTTTTGAAAGTGTTTGATTTCAGCAAAAATGATCAAATTGAATGTATTTTTAGAAAATATCTATAGCAATAAACAAGTCTTGATAAAGAAAAGTGCCAAAATGAACGTGAAGGTTCCTGGAAAAATCGGTGCTCACGTTTAAAAACATTGAACCAGAGGGGCTAAAATAGTTCAACTGCAGGCGAGAAATTTAAACTGCTGAAGGGCAGAACGGGAATCAAGCCTTTTCTTCTGAGCACTGCGGTCCATTTGTTACCTGTGTGTGGGTAAATGAGAGCCCTCTCTTAGCCTCGTTAGGCATGATACACCGCCTCACCCAGCGGCACTGCGCTGATTAAAATTTACCCTCCTGAGCTGAAGGAAGCGGCTAGCTGAGACTGCATTCCTGCACCTTCAAAGCAAATGGGCTGAAAGGTCACGGCTCAGCGACCCCCACAGCCATGCCTTATTTATTTAGCCCCGCACCTCGCCTGCTGCAGGGATACGAGGAGGGCAGCAGCTCTTCATTCATCTATATGGAAAATCTGATTCTGCAGACATAAAGACGTCTGATGGGTAAAGGAAACATTTCTGTCCCGTTGAACTCTGGTCTCGTCCTTTAGTCTGCAATACAAACTCTGCAATCTGTACTCTTGAATAAAAAAATAAAAAAAATCTCTGATTAATAGAACAAAAACTCAGACTTTTAAGTTTTTAAGTGATTTGCCAACAGGAAGCATCACATCGTTAGCTGCGTTTCCATTACAAATGTGAGTAAAACACAAAATCCTACCAAGTATTTTTTGTCTAATTTCTTGTGTAAATATGTTACTGCACTTGAAATATGACAAACTAACTTACAAGCAGTTTTAAGTAAATTATTCCTTAATATTGATGAAAAAGTACTTGTTCCATTGGAACATAAATTGGATTATTTCACGTATAACACGACATTTTTCTGTTTTAATCTATCTGCCAATAAAACTAACACTTTCTCATCAATATTGAGAAATTATTTACTTAAGATAAGCTTCTATATCTTGCTGAAAAGTTACTTGTAAATTAGTTTGTATTAATTCAAGTGTACTGACATATTTGCAAAAGAAATTAGACCAAAATTACTTGGGAAGATTTTGTGTTTTTGCAGTGAAGTCTTTAGCTCTCTGTCAGTAGCTCAGTTTAAGTCCAGGCTAAAAATTCATCTATCTTCCCCGACCTTTAACCCCAGTTAAAAAACAAAAACAGAAGGAAAAAATAGGCTGATATTAGCACTTCACTGGTTTAAGATTCTGCAGCTGAAATTAAGAATGTCTTAGTTTTTATTCACATTATTAGTTTTTGGTATTTTCTGATCCGGCCATTTTGCTAAACTCTTTTCCATCCCTCAGTGAAGCTCAACAGAAATCCAAACTGCTCAAATAGCACGTGTGAATTATTAAAATAAAAAATGTTCAGTGAAGTCTGCATGAGAAAGTTACACTCTCCCGTTACTTGTAAATAAAAGGTTGTTGTGCTCAGCGCTAGCTGTTAGCCACTCCTAGCGCTCCTGGTTACAGTCTTTAAAATACCTTTCTGGTCTGTTAGTGAATCCAGGTTTGGTGTGGATTTTTCAGTTTTAGTTATTTAGTTTTTTTATCCGTTAAAGAGCATCTTGAAAAAGGCGACTCTGATAAGTCTGTAACTAGTAAACTAGAGTTGAAGCGGCTGCCATTTTGTAAATCCCCAATTCACTACAGTGACGGGGGACGGGATGGACCTGTGGGACGAACCGTCATGGTGTGTCAGTTTTGACTGGCTGGTGACTGTCAGTCAAACCAACTATGGTCTGTTGTTTGGCATTTTTCACCAAAGGGTAGCTGAATTTGTACAGCAGGTCCAGATGGATTTGAGGCACTTTTTTAAGAAGGAAGTTAAAGTGAAACCTCAATAATACCAATAAAAATGAAATTAGAGATAAAATTAAATATTACTAATTTTATTTTCCCACCCTTGAAAATCCAACATAACCAAATGTTATGTGAATACTCTTCAAACGCGCTCAGTGTCAAACCTTTTATATGAAATGCTGTGAAAACATTGCCTGTAATGTGACCAGATAACTTATTGCTTTCACCTTATCTGAAATCTGGTAGCTTCTGCTCATTATTTTAGTTTTTTGGCGTTCGTCTCCCCTCATTTCACCCCCACTTCAACATGGCGCAGATTGTCTGGTGCAAACCTGCGGCGTCTGCCAGTAATCTGCCACATTTGAAGGTTCTGCCGTGTTATAACGTGCCAAGCGCCGTTGTTGTGAACAGCTGTGGCTGTAATTGTTTCTATTATACAGAAGCCAAGTTATCTGTGCTGAAATGATGACAGAAAATTGTCTCCTATAATCCATGTTTGCAAAACTCAATAGAAGGATATAGTTCTCCTACTACAAATCTGAAAGTCGAACTTTTGCACAAACTTCTCGTTGCTAAACAATGAAAGGCTTCCTGTGGTCGGTAAATGTTGGTCCAGATGATACTCAGTCTTGCCAAGAGCAAAAATTCACAAAGAAGCAAGCTTGCAACTTTTAAGATGAATTAGTAGCGGCTTCCAAAAATCTCCCACCATCAGTCACCCCCAGCAGACCCGATAAACTGGGCTCACACTGAGTAAAGACCATCCAATACCAGAAGGAAGAAAAGCTGTAAGGCAACAGATTTTAATCTCCTCCTGTTTCATCGTCTTTCATCTTCTGTCCTCCCTGTTTGGGTTTGTTGCATGAAACTCTTTGACAGGTACAAACATCAACTGACTAATTAGTCCCAGCACTTAGGGATGAAAGTAAGGAATTTGTTTCTGGAGAAATAACGGAAGAAGCCGTTAACTTTGAAGTGAACGCTCATTACAGTCAGACTCCGACGTGCTGCAGCGACGTACAGCAACACCTGGCCGTGGATTTGCACGCTGGCAGGAGGAAATACTTTCCAAATCACCAGTACATGCAGCTAAACTCCTGTCTCATTAGATTTCTGTGTTTTGAGAGCTCGTTCAATAACTTTATGTACGTTTATCTGCTTTTTATTTCACTAGAAATAGGTTTTATATCAACTGAGAGTGAAACAAACTCTATTCACCTCGTTGGTTGTGGTGTGGCTGGTAAATTATGAAGCCAGATTTTAAAGACTGCACTTTGTTTTGCTTCAGGTTTTCAGAGATTTCACATATGAAATGGAAATGTCAATTAAGAAAACTGCAGCAAAAGTAAAATCAATCTGTGCAGAAAGTGATCCAAATTGGATTCAGGACTGCAAAGAAGGATTGTAAAACAGATTTATTTAACCATAAAAAGCTTTTATTGAAGACAAAACCATAAAAACAAAAACCGGAAGAAATAAGACAAAATAAAAATACCAGTTTAAATGGCTTTCAGACTTATTGATGTTTCTCTGTAGTAAAAATGGAGCAATGATGTTTGGAGTTTATTTATGAATACCTGTGTTGATCCACTTGCTTTATTCAGGACTCAAACTGTTGATCATATATCCATTATCCATCCATCCATTATCTGAACACCCTTCTTCCCTAATGGGGTCGGGAGGATTGCTGGTTCCTATCTCCAGCTGCATTCCGGGCGAGAGGCGGGGTTCACCCTGGACAGGTCGCCAGTCTGTCGCAGGGCAACACAGAGACACACAAGACAAACAAACATGCACACACACACTCACACCTAGGGAGAATTTAGAGAAACCAATTAACCTGACAGTCATGTTTTTGGACTGTGGGAGGAAGCCGGAGAACCCGGAGAGAACCCACCATGCACAGGGAGAACATGCAAACTCCATGCAGAAAGATCCCCGGCCGGGAATCGAACCCAGGACCTTCTTGCTGCAAGGCAACATCTCTACCAACTGCGCCACTGTGCAGCCCTGTTGATCATATAATTGCGCAAAATTGAATTATGAAAATAAATTTGCTTAAAGGAAACCTTGCAATTTAGAATAACTCTTTTTTTTTTGGATGAAGTATTTCTTTTGGCTGTGTCAAAATTAGATTAGAGACATTTTTTCTTATTACCAAGTCATGTGACCAACAACAAGATATTACTACTGGAGGAAACGAAGAAGACAACAGGAAGTGGTAGGAGGATGATGGCCCTGCATGTTTTTTAATTACCTATCGCATGAACAAACTTATTTACATGAGATTTTAATTGCGTTTCTTATCTAATGCAAACACAATAGTTGCCAAATTGTATTTTTTGACATAAGCAGAGTATCAGAAAGTAATGGAAACGCAGCTACTGAAAGCCAGGAAACAGAACAAATATTTAATGTTTCCCACATTGGTTGCATTTTAGTCAGTTTTATTCCACCTTTCTGTTTTATAGGCTTCCTCATTTGCAACCCAGTTTGGTTTTAAATAAACTTTAAAACCATCTCTACCAGCCTGCTTCAGATTTTCTGTGTGGTTTTGTGTCAGATCTGCACTCCGATGTACATTAAACCCAGTCAATCCGTCAGCTGTCCATCAGATGTGAAGCTACATTTTACTTGCAGTTAGAACTTTGTAACATGTTAGATTTCTCAGCTCCGAAAATCGTTAAGGTGTCATGATACATCAGTACAGATTGGCAGCTGGGTGGTCAGAAACTCAGCAACCCAAAGAAAGGAGGGTAAACATGAACGTTGGGTCTGTTGTACTCTTTAGTGTTTTGTTCATTAAAACCTGGTTGTGTGGGGAAAGATGAGCATTTTGTCTGACGTCTCGCTGCATGATTCTCACTTTGAGAGCCTTAACTGCCTGTTAACTCCATCTTCTAGTCTGAGTCAGTTTTTAAGCTGATTTTTCCCCTTTACTTTTCGTCTGCTACACTTTTCTTTGCGTTTTCCTTTTCTATCCATTACGGCTCGTCTGTTAAGATGCCACTCAAAGCTCTTTCCGCGCCTGTAGACTTTCTCTTAAACATCCTTCATCTTCGTATTTCTCCTCACTGGTTAGAGTTGCAGATTTGACAAGATGCTACTGGATCGTTTTGTCTGAGAGGAACGTTAATATTTGAAACCTGTTAATGAAATAAAGCAACATAGATTGGATTCTTTAATGAAATCTCAATAAATAGATGAATACAGACGTATTCTTCCTGTCACGAATTCATTTATATTTTTGTTTTTTACTTTTTAAATTTTTATAGTGTTTCTCTTTTTAAAAAAATATATGTTTACTTTCTGTAACATTAATTGCATATTAAGTTAATCTGAATCTGGAAGAGGATTTAGGCCACTAAAAAAAAAAGCAACTTTTGATCTCAAGATTAAAGTCAAAATTTTTAGAAAAAGTCAGAATTTTTTGGGTTAGTTACAGAAGATTCCTCAATTTCCAACATGTTTTAAAGCCAGTGTTGCACTTTTCATTCAGTTTCAATTAGGACTGAAACGATTAATCGTGATTAATCAATTCATGAAATCATCTTCAACTTATTTGGTAATCCATTAACAGTAGCAACCACTAAAAAAAGACCATTTGCTGACAAAACTTTGTACTCAGAGCGGTATCTAAGCCAAAACTGTACAATAAATAAGTAAATTTGCATTTAAGAGTAAAAATAACCACAAAACTTGTCAAATGGTGGTTTTAGCTTCAAATTATGTAAAATTAATCTTAAACGTCTTTTGCTATCTAATTATTAATTCGTCAACAGAAAAGCGCTTCACCATTTCGATGTTCAGCCGAGCAGAAAGAAGTGAGCTTTTCACATGATCGTCTATAAATTATCAAGCGTTCACTAAAAAACTGCTAAGTTTTATTTTACACAATAAAACATTTACTTTCTTATTTATTTGCATTTCTTCCATGTATTTATAAAACCTAAGTGGTTAATTGAAAAATCTGCAATTATTAAAAATGCGATTAATCAATTAATCGTTAGAATAATCGATTAATAAAATCATTGTTAGTTGCAGCTCTGGTTTCAGCGCTTTAAGAAGACAAGTGCAGATCCTGGTTTTCCAAGTACAACACATTAGCTCTCATCAGGTGGTGTGTTGACCTGATAATGAGCATTAAACTAATTTACCTGGGGGTTATAATTAGAGGTGAGCTGTCACTAATTAATCACAGTCCGTCACTCTCATCGTTTTAATCTCTGGGTATCACATCGTTTTAAACATGCATCTGCTTCACTGGGCACCATTGTGATTCTCTCAATACTTGGCTTTAACCTGCTTAGTAAAGCACACACCCACCCACACACACACACACACACTTCTGTTTTATTCCTCATTCCTCTGCCTCAGAGATATACCAGCTCTGGTTGTGACCTTTCTTTCTCTTCCTCATTTCTGCTGCAGCTCTTTGATTTATTCCTTGCTGGCACACTTACATCGTTTCACTTCAAACAAGGCTGCAAATCACACTCCTTCCTCCAGGCTGTCTTATTGTCATTTGTGATTAGTGCTGATTTGTCAAATTAGACCACCGTAATCTCACAATTAAACGATCTAATAAGTGCTGTAGTGGTATCAGATGAAACCTTGCTACTCATTTGTATGCTGAAGCTCATGAAATCCACTCAGCTAATTGGATAATTTCTTCCACAATCAGTGAGGTTTTAGCTGCGTTTCCTGCCCTGCTTTCATATTATTGAGTGATAGACGCGTTGCAAACTCGGTTTTTAAAAAGCACCTTGGAAAATAAGGATAAACAGATAAACTTTTACCCAAGAAGAACACACTTAAATCTGTTTACTCTCTAAAACAGATACAAACAGGCCCTAATGATATGACTAATTAAATTTGTGGCGAGGATATGTTTTGAGGCGTTTCATACACTGACCTTACGACTTCCTTCTTCTCTCTGTGTGTTTCATGTCTACCCCAGTTTTGTACTCATTAGTAAAACTGCATACAGTTGTGTAAAAAAAAGCAAAGTACATCACATTTTAGAAATACCAGCAGCAGCAGCAGTAACTCTGAGGAGTCGTTTACCATGAGGACAAACTTTAATATGTTAGGGCCTGCAGGTTCGGCCGTTCAGAGCTACTATCCTGTAGCTTATGTGCTGCGTCCAGAGCGAACGCGATGTGAGCGACAGGTTTACTGACAATGTTGATGCGGACGCACGTCAAGAAGTTTACCTGAGCGAAATTGGCCCACCTTCTTCAAATCAGATAAAATTGGTGTCACTCAACCCGACTGCGTTTGTGCAGCAAAAATTCTTGGTTGTGCTGCTGTAGCTTTGAAGATTTTAAAGAAAGTTTAAAGGTCAAAAGTCAACCAGCCCCCCACTTTTACCTAATCAAAATGACCTTTAAACTTACATTAATATCTTCAAAGCCAAAGCAGCACAAACAAAATATTTTTTAAGGAGTTAAAATTTCAATACTTTGTGTTCAACCGTTTTAGCATTTAAAATAGTTTGTTAACTCGATATGTCATTAAAAAACAGGCCACGCCTTCGTCCTCCTGCCACTTCCTGTCGTCGTCGTCGTGGTTTGTGCCAGTAACCTGCTTTTTGAGTAAAGGTAATGTGACAGAGGCAGACTGTGGATCTGCTCTAAATAAGCCAGGATTACCTGGCTGCCTTTGCTCTGTTGGTCCAGTTTGACTTTGTGAGCATCAGTTGGAGTCGTTCTTTTCCAAGAACGATTAAATGGCCCTCAATCCTGGCCCTCAGTGCCCGTTGTCCTCTATGCTTTAGGTGTGTCCCTGCTGCGACACACCTGACTTAATGAACGGGTGATTAACAGCACAGCACTGGATTGCCTGCTGAGGAGGAAGTGCAATCATCTGCATCAGGTGAGCTGCAGCAGAGACGCATCAGAAACATGAAGGACAATGAGCCCCGAAGGCCAGAGTTAAAAATACTCTCTTCTATAATGTTTCCACTGACAATATTTGTGTATTAAGAGCTATCAGAGATTCTGGATGATAAAGAAATATGTTTTAGGACTACTGATTCAGTTAAGGTGTCGGCAGGAGTTTAAATCTTTTTTCTTTAATGTCATCACAGCTCTGTGTTTCTAAGCTCAGTGAGACTGTCTCAGTTGCAGATGGTTGTTGACTCATTAGTGCCAAATCAACACTCCGCCTTATGATACTTTTCATGAAAACTATTCACCCTACAGTTTTGCTTAAAATGGAGATTTTTGCAGCCAGCCAGACTCAAAAGGAAAAGACTTAACAGCTCAAAAACGGTTGAATTCCTGCCTTTAGCAGAACATTTAGTTTGTGAAAATAATGAATGGCTGTTGTCAGAGGTTATTAAATTTTTTTGCCAACATACTGAAATATAAATCGCAGAAACTGTTTTGACTTGCCTGGTGAGTCTCTCAAATTCCAAATATAACTGTTGTTTACATTTACATCAAATTTAAATTTCTCTTGGTAGTACCGGGTTGGACCCCCTTTTTGCCTTCAGAACTGCCTTAATTCTTCATGGCAGATTCGACAAGCTACTGGAAACATTCCTGAGTCTGGTCCATATTAACATGATAGCATCATGCAGTTACTGTAGATTTGGTGCAGATCCATGATGTGAATCTCTGGTTCCACCACATCCTAAAGGTTCTCTAGTGGATGGAGATCTGGTGACTGTGGAGGCCATTTGAGTTCAGTGAACTCATTGATCAAGAAATCAGTCTGAGATAATAACGCTTTATGACATGGTGCGTTATCCTGCTGGAAGTAGCCAAGAGAGGATGGGTTCACTGTGGCCATAAAGGGATGGACATGGTAGTTGGTACTAATGGACCCAAAGTGTGCCAGGAAAATACCCCCCACCAGCCTGAACCGTTGATACGAGGCAGGATGGAACCATGCTTCCATGTTGTTGACGCCAAATTCTGACCCGACCGTCCGAATGTCGCAGCAGAAATCAAGACTCATCAGACCAGGCGACGGCAGACCTCGGTTGTAACGATTTGAGTTGCTGTTGCCGTTCTATCAGCTCCAACCAGTCCGGCCATTCTCCTCTGACTTCTGGCATCAACAAGGCATTTGCCCCAAAGAACTGCCGCTCACTGGATATTTTCTCTTCTTCGGACCATTCTCTGTAAACCCTGGAGATGGTTGTGCAGAAAAATCCCAGTAGATCAGCAGTTTATACTCAGACTGGTACCAACAACCACGCCACGTTCAAAGTCACTTAAATCACGTTTCTTTCCCATTCAGATGCTCAGTTTGAACTGCAGTAGATCGTCTTGGCCATGTCTACACACCTCAATGCATCGAGTTGCTGCCATCTGATTGGCTGATTCAACATTTGCATTAATAAGCAGTTGCACCTAATAAGGTGGCTGGTGAGTGTATAACTGTTGTTTGTATTTATATCATATTCAAATTTATCTTTGCCACCTTATTTGTGGACATACATGAGCATGTATAAATCCCCAAACATGCATATTCATCCATGTACACAAAAAATGGAGGAAGTAGCATTTTCTAGTGTGCCAGGCGTAAAAAAAAGGATTATTTCTCGAACATATGTTGAAAAAGTGTTTTTTTTATTTTTTCTGAAGGAATGAAGTTAATATGTTTTTGAGTACTCTGCCAGATGGTAACAATAAGTGAAGTGTACAGAGGAGTCAATCTTAAACCACCTCAAAGACAGAAGGTGCTTTCCAACACAGTGATTTTATAAGTTCTGGAGACAGAATTAGTTGGGTCCTAATCTGAGTTAAGTAGATCCAATCACTTCATTGGAGAACAGTACTTGCAAGATTGCATTGTGCCAGGCTAGAAAGGAGGGAGGATTGTCGTGCCGTTTGTGGTCATTCCTGACATGGACACGAGTGAACTGTACAAAGCAAAGTCTGTAAGAAAATGGATGAACTTTGATGGGCTAGTTTGAGGCCTGTGACAGTCTGGTATTAGACTAGGGCTGTAACGATCCCTTGAATGATTCGAGTACCTTGATTATTAAAATCCCTCAGGGCAAATTTATCTACCTCAAGCTTTGTTAAAAAAATGTTTTATTATTTAGCACACCTTGTTCCGGCTGGATGATTGGTTATGTTACGCCACGTTCTCATTTCCGCCTGTGAATTGTTGCTAGGTGATAACTGCTAGTAGCATAACATGTAATTTTCAAGGTCGGTCGACTGGGATTTTATTGATTGATGATAATGTCCGGGTTTTAATCGTTTTTCGGGAGACCAAAAGGAATCTTAAATTGACTGGCGCGATACCTGGAGTACGGCAGCCTTTCTCCTCCTGGTGGTCGGCTCAGAGCGAACGGCGGTGAAGAGCGCGGCAGGTGCGTTTATGCAGGTGAGCGGATAGACTGAACACAGCAGGCGGCTGTGCTGTTGATACTTAACGTAGGTATAGCTTTACGGACAAACCATAAAAATAAATTTTATATCACCCCTTTCACAACAAATGGGTGGCAGAGTGCATTGTGGTGGTACGTAGCTGGTAGACGTGCTTCTGTGTGTGAAAAAATCCTGACAGACATAAAAGCTGGCCAAAGTGAGAGTTTGCCTATTAAATTGACTGAAGATAAATACATAAACTAAAAGCTGTTTTATTTGAATATCATTTCATATTTTTGTATAATTTTTGTCCAGGTTAACTTAAAAATGGAACTATTATTGTTACAAATTCATTTACCAAACTACTGAAATGACATTGTTAGGGATGTGCCAATATGAAAAATTGAGCTAATGTCAATATCCGATATTAATACTGCTGTTATTGTAGAATATTTTACTTTATCCAATTTTTGATTCAATTACTCGATTAATCATAAGAATAATCGATAGAATACTCGATAACCAAAATAATTGTGTACAAAAGGCTGTGAAAAAGCTAATATTGCGGTCTGCAAAAATGCACCACTCCCAATGAAAAACAACCAATCAGAGCGAGGAGGAGGGTCTTAGCGCTGTCAATCATCTTACTGTATGCTGCTCAATGTGCTCATAGTGGAAGAACAACTTACTGTTAAAGGAAAACAGTTTATCCACCGTCATCAGTGGCTGTGCTAATTAGCATTAGCATTCATGGCAGTGTGTTCTGGTGAACATGAGAGTGATTGACAGCAGTAAATCCATCCTCCTGACTCTGATTGGTTCTGATGTATTTCTGTAGTTAGTAGTCAGATTTTCTGTCTTATGACACAACAAATATATTTTTAACAAATACGTAAAACATTTTTATATAAAAGTTACATACTGGAGCTTTAATATGAAAATTCCAACATATTTAGGTCAAGATGTTCATCTAGTCCTGGATTTTTTAAGTATTAGTCTTGACTAAACTTTCATCTATTAAGTATCTGACAAAAAAACAAAAAAAAAAACAAGAAGCTTCAGTTTACAAGGGAGCACAAACACAGGATTCTGGAGCAAAGTAAGGAGATTGTTGTCCCGGGAGACCATGTTTCATAACTACCTGAGGGTAAGAAGAACATGGATGAAATGGCGTTTCCATCACACACCAACACCGACCACACAAGCTGGTGTGGCAGCTTTATGATGTCAGTTACTTCAGGATGAGGTTCAACAACGTTGTGCGGTTATAAGAAGTAGGTCAGCTTCCAACAAGCTCCGGTTCTGAGCGTTTCATGGAGCGTAAAACAGTCCAGAGTCCAAAACTTAACCCAGCTGTGGGTCTTTGGGTTTTGCAGATAACTTCACACGCTAATCTGTCATCATTAGAAGATCCCAGGGGAAAAAACTGACGCAGCAATGGGTGGAAATAAAATGTGTCATTGCACCAGCTGAAGGTGGTAAAGCAAAATATAACTGGAGTGTGGCAGCTTCTTCCTGAACAGTTTATAAATAAGAAACACCATCACCATCCTGGTTCTGTATTAGAATGGGGGTTAAACTGTAATAAAGCCAATAATATTTTCCAACTTTTCTGCTCTTTTTTTGTTCTGTTTTGAAAATAAAGATAAAATCATGTGGAGCAGCTCAAAACGGTATAAGTTGTCTCAACTTTCCATTAAAAATTTGCCCAAAAACTTCGACAGTATTCTGCCAATATTGAAAAAATATTATTTCCTTTAAATAAGATACACAATTTAAATTTCATGTGAATAAGTTTGCAGTCTTTAAAAACATTATTCTCCAGCTACTTCTCGTTGTCTTTGTGTTTTTTAAAAATTATTATTTATCAATTATTATATACAACAAACATTATAAACTGACAAAAATCAGGAAGGGGTATTGAACTAAATACTAAACTAAATTGTTTTATTAAAGATAATAAAACGAATAACAGCCATAAAAATAAAATAACCGACCAAACAAACAAGGAGTTGCATATTAAAATGAAGAAATTCAAAACAAAAACAAAACACAGAACATCATCAGTTGGTGTAGCAACAAAATTAAATTGATTAACGTGGGATATATTTTTCTTTCAATAATGGCAGTTATTTTCTAGTTTTAATTATTTCTAGTTCTCTAATTGATTAATTAGCTTTTACATTTAACAAACTAATTAGCGTCACAGACATTCCTGGGAAGAGGTGGAAAATAGGGGAGAAGAAGAAAGAAAAATAAATAAAAGTTTTAGCCAGAACAAAGAATAAGTTAATGAAGCTTAAAAACAAAACAGCAAAATAAACTGTGGTCTTATTATTAGGTTCTCCCTTTTCCATTCTCCCCCCTGGTCTTTGCTTTTGATCGACATCCGGATGTTGATCACATGACTCGTGATGCAAAGAAAGTTTTTCCATTGCAGTCTTGCGAAATAAACCAATTTCGATGCATCCAACAACAAAAAACAAAAAACACTTTAACCAAAACCAAAACCTTTTTTTCATCAAAAACAAGAGTTTTAAAAATTGTAGTGTTTCCATTAAGCAAATTTATTTTCAAAATGTCAAATGTTTTGTGCTCAATAGTAAAAGCAGCTGCTGAGGGTCTTTAGAAATACAGAGGAATAAACATGGAGGAAGTGTGTGTGTGTGTGTGTGTGTGCGCGCGTGGGTGTGTGTGTGTGTGTTTGAATGTGAAGGGAGTGGGACCAAAAATCCCTCATTTCACCGCCGTGCAGAGGGATGCCAGCATGATGTATGAGGTCACTCGTCCTTCAAGAGGCTTTGCTGTTTCTGCTTTTATCATGCATGCTGTTCCCTCAATACACACGCACACACACGTTTCTGCGTACCTGAAAGGTCACCGTGAGGATTGTTGGTCCATCTTTTTGGCTATTACCCTTCATTAGTCGTAAAATATTCCCATCCAGCTGACTCTGTAAGAGTCTCTGCTTATGAGACATTTCTGTCCAACCTCATGAATTCTTCAAAAAGCCAATAGCTGGCTTCTGCAGAAGTCCCGGATCGCTCTGGTGGGCTAATGGGCCCAACCAGATCATCACAGATTCTCCTCACAAGTTTTCCAGATCATGACACAAACCCTGTTTCTGCTAAACTGGCAAGCAAATTAGGGGCAAATGCCTAAAATTGAATCTTTCTACTTATTGTACAAAAGAAAAACCGGTCTTCAACTGCTTGGTCTTAAGAATTAGACTCCGTTCTGTCTATTTTAGCACAAGAATACTTAAAACAACATACTCTGTTGGATCTAACAGCTGGAGTTTAAGCTTTTGATCTAAAGCTCATCCATTGAGCCCCAAAAGCTGCATTACTCTGATTATTTCTGTAAACATTTTGCTGTTTCTTCACTTCATGTTTAGGATTTACCTGATTTAGTTTCATTACAAAACAGTAAACTTGATTTTTCTAAAATCAAGTTTACAAGTGTACAATTATACCAATGACAGAAACTATTCCTCCAATCATTGGCATTGCAAAATATGTCAAAAATAAAATAAAAATTAATAAATGGGTCAAGGACAGCTTAGCCGAATCATAAAGAATCCTGAAAACATTGACCAAAAATAATCAGCTGTCCTGTTTCAAGATCTTAAACAGTTTTATACATAAATTATCAAAAATAACCAAATTCCACTATGGAGTTCTGTACTATAGCAGCAGAAATCACCTATAAATAGAACCTAGCGCTAAAATTAACAAAACTTAACAAATCCAAACAGCAAGTAGCTCATCTCTTAAGTTGGTAACTCCATATCAGGTTTTCACCAATTTTTGGGACGTAAAAAGTAGCACTTTTATTTTAAAAAACACTTTTATAACAGTGCCCCCGGTGGCTGGATGAATGAACAGGTCACAGACGTGATGAAGTTGGTTAAATATCTGCCGTTTATTTTTTTCTATTAGGGTTTCCTGTCCTGTGGTTGAAATCCAGAACCAGAGTTGTTTACTTTCTGTTTTTCTTTGTGCTCATTCCTTTATTTATGTTCAATTCACAGTTTTCATTAAAATGCAAAGGATTTTTGACTCCCTCACTTATTCCTCGTCATCCTCCCAGCCTTCCTCCCACTGCACCAGAGCGTTACCTGGACTTATAAGGATTTGAAAGTTTGTCATGCTGTTCACTCATTCTCATCCTTTTTTTCTACCCAGCCAGGAAAATGCAGAAATCTACGCAAACTTCAGATGTCGCTTACATTGAAATGTCGTGTTGCTGAACTTGAAGCTATAAATATTTTCTTTCACTCCAGAATCACAAATACCTTAAAATGTCTTCACTGGACAATGTGGGTGGAATTTGTTCTCTGATTATGAAGCGAATAGATTGTGTTATTTTACCAAAAGATGGATCTGTTTTGCAGGTTTTTATTTATTTTTTTTTGTACAATCTTTCCTCTCACATCATGATGCATCCATGGCCGGTGATTTTGTGGGATGTGATTGTTTGTTGTTTTGTCTTTTAATGGGACAGAAGATGAAACATATTGTATTAATGGACCACATCATCATCATGAGATGCAAAGTAAAAAAAAAATAATAATAACAGTGAGTAAATTACAGATGGTGCACAAAGGTACGCATGCAATGATAGGAATAATAATCATCAGTGTGATGTCGCTGCAGCTAATGACTATGACCATGATGCCTTGTATAAAACACGGCAGCGCTCCTTTGCTGCTAATTTAGACTGTAATTGCAGTCTGCAACGACTTTAAACATATTTTCACTTCTCATTACAATTATGATTTCTGATTTATTTTATTTCCCGTCGATCATTCTTCTCCTTCTTTCTGAAAGGTAACAGTAAACTGTGAGAATATGTCTTTTTTAGTCCCATAAATGAGTGTTTTCAGCATGTGAGAGCTCTAACACAGTGGTCATGCAGTAAGTAGGTTAAATCAAACATTGTTCTGGAGCAATCAGTGAGTTTTATGCTCCTCCGAAGGGAATTCATTAATAAACAGCTGACAACATCAAGCCCACTGCAGAGCAAAACCAGTGGGGAAGATGGTTGATTATAACGAAGGACTTCAACAAAAGGTGCTTTAGAGGAGCTTCCTCCTCACCGACCTGGGCAGTTTGGTTCAGGCCCAAAGGCTTGGATTGATTGAATGATTTTCTTAAAGGTGACCTGTTATGCTACCCTGAGCAGGTTAGGATAGAGTTTATGGCCTATACAAAACATGTTGATTACATTTTATTGCACAAAATCATTCTTAAATAACGAGATTTTTACCTGCTCAGTTTGAGAATGAGCTGTTTTAGGGCATCTTGTCACTATAAATCCCAGTTATCTGCTGCTAGCCACGCCCTCCAGCTCAACATTTACACTCACATGTGGAAATGGCTTCAAACAGATGCACAATTATAAAACCGTATATCTTTGAAAAGCACAAGTAGGGCCTCCTCCACAACTAATTAGAATATAGAAAGTGGTTTCTGAATGATAACTCAAGAACAAAACCTTTGTCTTTTCCAGCAGCCATTGTACACCAAATAAAACCAGCTGTACAAACATCCTGGAACTCTGCTTGGTTGCTAGGTGACGGGCTGTGCTGGGGTTGCTACGTAACTAATCTGTGACATTACATTCAGGAAGTTTTTGAAATGGCTAATTTTCCAGACACCAAAAAACATTAACGTACTACCAAAAACCGTCTGGATTTTTGTGTGCGTTTCGGCTCCTTTTAGAAGTAGTAGAAACCCAAATGGAAGTACAGAAACATACTAATTAATGTATAAAAGATTCGATCTCAACTCATCTTTCTTGGAAATTCAAATGAAGAAAAAAGTCTTGGGAGAGGATGTGTTGGATTTTCTCCACACATATAAAACATATTGATAAAGAGCTTGTGGGCTGTTTGGACTGAAAGGGTTTGATTATTTGAGGTGTGGCACTTGATCAATTTGATCAAATGACGTATTTTGCTTTTTAAAAGCAAAATGTGTGTGCAGATAGAGGGGAAAAGTCATACAGCATAAATAGTTTTTGTTTGCCAATTTTGAAACATTAATTTCTTACTTTTCTATCTAATTTCTCCAGAGGTGTGGCTGCTTCCTGAAATGTCCTTGTTCATTTCTTGGTATACTCTGACTGTAAGTCAGTAGGAGTTACCAGCTGTCACTTTGTACTTTTTTTGTCGCTGTGCTGCTTATAGATGCCTCTGGGTTTAATGGGGCCCCAGCAGATTTGATTTGCAAACCAACATGCTTTATTTCGTCTGCATTAAACACCCAACACAGCCCTGATTGAGTTTTACAACTGCGATAAAACAGGTGAATAATATACACACAATTTTCTCAGCTAAATCTGTTGCTTCACTGTGTTTGTTTTAAAATAGAGAAGTGGATAGGTGCTGTAATGTCATTTTTTTTACTTATTTGGATTTTAAAAATTCAGGTTTTATGAATAAACTATGAAAACAAACTGAGGAAAATCCATCGCAGTAGTTTCTGTTGAGTTACGCCTCCACAGAATGCATCATAAATTCAACTTTTTATCAGACGGTACTTGTGAAAAATATGAGACAATATGAACTTCATGGGCTGTTGCCCAGAGCAGCATGAAAAGAAGGGTGCACAGACTCAAAATAACGTAAAGCCGACACAGAGCGAGGAAATCAGAATATAAATGGTTTAAAGCTGTTTTTCACCTGTTTATCAGCTTATTTTCCCGTTTCTGTGGCACACTGCAGCTGCTGTAATTTTTTAAACCTTTAATAAACAACAGAATTTGGACTAATTGCCTCGTTTGTTTGAATATATATTCGTAACAATCTTCAAACAGGATGCCATATTTCATAAAGTATAGGAGTCATGGTTTGTTACATTTAACAAACTCATTTTAACAGCGGTAATTATGTAATATTGAATTATTGACCAATGTAAAAGACCATTTTGGTAAGTCCTCTCTTGCAGACAGAAACCAAAGTATTTATGAATTTATCTCAAGGGAAAATATTTGACATATCAAAACATCAGCTTTAATGTAAGACATATTTATAAAATAGGGTAAGAAATAAGGGCTTATTGGAACAGCTTGGTTTTGTGGACATGACTCAGTGACTCGTAACAATGGCCGCCTGCAGGAGCGTTGCTAGCGTTAGCAGCTAAGAGGCAATGTCCGAGCTAGTAATGCAGAAATCTTACAACTGCTAAAATCTGACACGAGTCATTTTTGTTTATATTTTGTGAAGAAGGAAGTTGCGCTGGTCTTCTTCAGAGGTTTTGTGTCAGCAGTTCTTGGTGTAGCGCCCCCACAGGCGACGGGAGGAACAGGTTTTTCGGTTAGTTTGGATCCTTGGACACAGTGGAGGGTGAATGCAGCTGAAAATGTAGCAAATGTTGCAGTTTTGGTTCCCAACTCAACCAAGTCTACCGGACTATCGGGTGTGAAAACATCCTAAGTTCTACCTTTAGATTTTATTTTTTAAAAAGCATACACAAACGCTGGTTTTTGTGATGGAAGTATTTCTAGTCCAAACAGGGAAACATAGCAAGCAGCTAGCGACCTGTTGATCACAAACATAAACTGCATGTTTATCTGATCTTCAGAGTTACACTCTTAAATTTAGGGGTTAGCGTCAGAAATGATCTCTAAAAATTAGTTTCCATGGATGTGAGAAAGACCCAAATCAGCAGGCAGGTTGCAGATTCAAATATTGTGCTACATATGTTTTCATTAATATTTTTGCTTGGGCGTTTGCAGAGTTGGGTAGCAACTAATTACATTTGCTTTAGTAGCTTTTTTGAAAAAATACTTTTAGGAGTATTTTTACTGCGCTGTACTTTTTACTTCAGTAATTTTATTATGAAATATCTCTCCTCTTATTTGAGTAAAATTTCTGGATTTTCAAACGACTGAATGAAAAAAAAAACGTTTTAACCAAAAATTCACCACACAGTTTTTGTTAAATTTTCATAAGATTTATATTGAAAGAAACTAATTTGGAAAAATTATTTCTGCCTGATTTTGTTATTTTTTGTTACTAATAAAAATTATTGTCATTTTGGTGCTTAAAAGACCAAATTTTCCACTTACCTTTATATTTTGGTCCATCTGATGATGTAATTTTTAAATATTAAATGATTGGTGATTTGATAACTATCTCAGTGCTTGAGTCGACTCTTTTACCAAATACTTTGTTACATTTACTTGAGTAATTTTATTATGAAGTATCTCTAATTTTGCTCTTCTGGATTTTCTACCGTCTGAATGGAAAACAAACGTGTTTTAACCAAAAATCTGCAGTTTTTGTTAAAACTTTTAGTTTTTTATTCAAAGAAACTGATTTAGAAAAAAAGAATTTGTGTGATTTTTTTGTTACTTATATGAATTATTGTCATTTTTGTCTTTAAAACACCAAAATTTAACTTTATATTTTGGTTGTCTGATGATTCAATTTGTAAATATTGAATAAAAGATCATTTGATCAGTCACACAGTACTTGTTACCAAATACTTTTTACTCTTGAGTGATTACTCAGATGGCTACTTTTTAATTTTACTTGAGTAAAAATATGTTGAAGTAGTGCTACTTTTACTAGAGTACAATTTTTGGATATTTTACCACCTTTGGGCGTCTATCAAACCCCCCAAAAAGAAAAAATCATATATTTTATAACCAGCTGCATGGCCCTATTTGTGTGTCAGGCGGTTTTTTGTGAAGGCCAGGGGTGGACGATATGAGATTGGCATCAACTGGCCCTGAAGCCAAAATGATATTAGAACACAGTGGGGGTCTTTAGTGACAGAGGTGTTAATAAAATAAAGATGAGCCCGGGCCCATGATATTTACACAAGGAGAATCCGATTATGGGGGACTGTTAGTTCTGCTGTGAGGCTCTTGGGTTTTGATGAAAAGCAAGGGGAACATATTAAACCTTAGCCGTTTTGTAAAAGCCTGCCTTTTGCCATTCGCGTCGGCCTCGGAGAGAACCTCTGTGTCATGTAAATAAAGAGGGAAAGGAAGAAGGATGATTGCTTCCCAGGCAGAGGGACAGCGCTCTGTTAGGGAAGGACAGAATGAAAAAGCGAGAAAGGCTGAAAAATGTGTCAGGGAAATTTATAGAGAAAGAAAATGGAATCTTCTGAGCGATGAAAGATGGCATATTGAAAACTGGGAGGGAGAGCGCTGGAGCCGAGGTAAAGATGAACGGCAAGGCCGCGTTGAAGTGACAGAACCTCCACTCAGCATTCGGGGCAGAGCAGAGGTTTGCATGTGGACAGTCAAATGGAGCTGCAGCACTCGGCTTTGCTTTCATTCAATACTTCAGCTTAAGAGCAACAGAGCTCCTCTAATTATGATCAACATTAGAGCACTGCAAAAAAAAGGATACGTAACGATTTGGTTGCTATGGTCACCTAATGAAAATTAGGGTAGAGTTTTTTTTTATTATATATATATATATTTAAATGTAATGCATCATTCGCTTTCAGGGTGACAGAGGAGATTTTGGGCAATATGTCAACTTTAAATTTTGACCGTAAATAGATTAAAGAATTTGTTAAATCCAATATTCCTTCATAAAAACGAATAGATACTGCTTTAACCCTTTATGTCCTAAATTAATAATCTCCGCCTGGATATTTTTGCTTATTGTAATTGTATCCAGGTCTTTAAAAGTCCTGTGAGTAAATATAGTCGCCAATTTATCCATAACAACTGGAACTTTCAATATCTAGCAAGTTATTTTTGCAATTTGCCATTTATTCAAAGAGCGCCTCTTTCACTCCCTGCCACCACCGGGGTGAAATTACCGTAATAACACGATATTGGCTGGAAAGTACAACGTCTCCCCTTTCAGAAACGTTAGAATTTTTCAGATGGTGCAAAGTGTGGCAGAATTACGGCACTGCAAATTTAGCTGGATTGCTGGCGCTCCGTTTAGGACTTGGAGGGTTAAAGAAATCAAAATTTTCATGTAAAATCATCCAATCTTAAGTATTTTTGGTCTAGTTTCTACAGCAAATATCTTAGTACACTTGAAAATCCTCAGGATTATATGATAAGTCGTTTTTACTGAGATAATACTGATCTTATGCATATTTTTTCAAGTTACCTCGTCTGTTCCAGCCCATTAGCGATCCATTTTGCTCTGTTCTGAAAAAGAGAAGTCCACTTCCTGGCCCCCATCTGAATTTTGCGGGTCATCCAGGTCACGTGTCTGAAACCCAGCAATAGGCGCAGCATATATGACATTTCAATGTTGGGGCCATGATGGTGTTGAATGTTTCTACATGAGAAAAAAAGTTTGTGTTTGTTGTAATATAATTGTCTGTTATTTATTGTCTGGTTGAATATCTTTTCACATCATTAAGTTGCAGAAAATGATGGGGTTGCTACATTAAAAATAACGAGATTAAACAATAAGAACTGTTGTTCTTATTCATAAAATGTCCAGTCTGTCGTGTCTGGGGTCAGTGAAAGTTTGAGGCTCTGCGCATCAGGCCTTTCCAGGGGCTTCAAGGTCACACCACTCCACCAATGCTGAAAGCTTTGTGGTCATTTTTGCCCTGCTAATAGAATTAGCAGGCCATCTGTTTTTGTGCAGCGTGCCAGCCCGGATCCCCTGCTAATTATGTTATAATATCCCGTTCAGCGGCAGCCGTCTTTTTAATATTCCCCCAGCAAACACTCCGGGGGCAGACTTCAATAAAAGCAGGTGGCTGGAGACAGAGATGCAGAAACAGTAACCCACATGCTCCGTTCTAATGAAATAACAGTGAAGCTGAAAGTGTATATCTTACCCGAACTGGGAAATATGCTCAGAGTCTGAGCCATGTTGCCAGGCGACTGCTGCCTGGAATGGCGTGTCTGGAGTGACGGACAGATGGAGGAAGGAAGGACGCGGTGAAGCCAAGCGGCTGGAGTTAGACCCTTTCCAAGTTTATGAGTCTGGATGGACGATGTTGCTCTGTTGTTGTCACTTCAACTACAAAAGCAGCGTTTGCAGTGTCACATCAGGGGAGGCGTGCAACACAGTTTAATAATCTGAGTCCTCTTCTCTGCAAAATCCGGTTACAGCCACAAACATCGCTCACTGTGTCTCCCTTTACAGCTTAATTATGGGATACTCAGAGCTGCCAGCGCAGCTTTTCTTGTTTGCACTGTAGGTGGTTTGTAATCTGAGTTTAGTCACTTTTTCCCCCCTTACAAGCCAGGTCTTTGTTTAGTTGTTGTTTCCTCTGCACATTGACCTTGCTCCAGACAAGTGAGACAGAGATTCACCCGAGCACTCACATTGCGCCTCATTAAATTAGAGTACTGTCAGAGGGGAGCTGAAATAATGCTGCTCCACCCATTGTCTGTCCCTCTTTGTCATCTGAATGAGGCGTGTTATATCGCCTCTCTTGTTGCCTCGCCTCTCTCACAAATGTTGCTGTTCATGAGAGGTGTCACATTTTCTCTCCTGTCTGCAACTTGTTATGAATATATCTACTTGTATGGAAGGTAATTTTATTTATATACCACATTTTCAGCAACAAGGCAGCTCAAAGTGCTTTACATGAATTAGAAGGAAATACAAACAAAGCAACAAACCAAAAAAAGGTAAAAGTATAAAATTACATATTGATTACCCATGTTTAATAGGAATAAGAATACGTAGTCGATAATTTTTAAACTAGTAGGGTTTCTCTCAATCTTAAGTTTGTTCTGTCACATTTAACATCATACATTAGCACGAATATAAAAATTCCTGACAAATATCTCCAAATTAAAATCTACCACTCAACCTACCAACACACCAAGCAACCACCAACCAACAAACCAACCAACAACCGACCAATCAATCACCAACCAAAAACTGACCCATCAACAAACCAACCAACAACCAACAACCGACCAATCAATCACCAACCAAAAACCGACCAATCAATCACCAACCAAAAACTGACCCATCAACCAACCAAAACATTTTACATTTGCACAAATATTATAAAAATACCTTACAAATATCTAAATTAGTGCCTCAAAATCTATTAATTGATTGCAACAAACAGTCACAAAATTGTGGGAGGAATGATTAGTGTGAAAAGATGCTCAATATTATTTAATTTTAAGATACGCTTACTGAACGCTGAAACAAACAGCTATTTATTGATAAATTAACGGTTTAATGCTTTTATCAATACATTCTTTTACAACCGGTCCTTTACGAACATTCAGATTTTTGATATGGCCCAAATAAAAGTGAGTAAAGGAGTCACTTTTGTTTGTTTTACATCAGAATGCTTCTGCATTTGTCTATCAACTTAAACTGCTGCCTCTAAATCTGCTTGTATTTTTGTAAAAACTGTGATTTTAACACTGAAACACACAGCAGGGAAATTTCACATGCACAATCCTTATTAATGCTAAACCTCAGGAAATTGTTCTGATGGGGAGGAGGTTCTTTTATCTCCGCAAACATCCCGCTTGCTAAATGAGAACAAATTGTCCACTGATTAACATGTCAGGAAACCGGCCACAGCATTCGTCTCCACAATGTCGCTACAAGAGCAGAGAGATAAAGAATAGAGAGAAAAAGAGGAAAATTAATATCCCTTTGAAACTGACAGTGGGAGTACCAAATTACTATGCTGCTCCTGCATCCAAGTGTCTGACCGGTTGTGTTGATTGGGATTTCTCCCCTGAGGTAAAAGGCCCTCTGACAGGATCCAAAGCTTTAGCTTACCGTCAGATGCCTGTCTGTAATTTGTGATTACAGCACAAGCAGAAGGGGTGGCAGGGATTAATTCAATCCAACACAGAGATCTAATTCTTCATATTTGCATATTAATAATAAAATAAATAAAAAACCGTTGCGTCTTTTTGGCAGGTGGCAAAGCAGAAGATGGTCAAAACTTGGAAATTTGGGTATTTACTTCTCCTGTGTGTGGTGAGCTGAGGTCAGTGTCTAGTTTTGCATGCATCTGCATACATCTCCATCTAAATGAAGTGATTTTACTTGTAGATGTTCCAGTGGCTTTCTGCTGCCACCATTTCCTGTTTTATTATTACAGTTTATACAGTGATCGCTCATTTGTAAAATTCTCGAGCAAATTGTTTTCAAGATCCAGAGTATGTTTCGTAAAGTGCCGACCCTGAGTGAAGTATCTTTCCGGTGCAGTAATTAACCTTGAACGAACGACGGTAAATGATGAATGGAGCCCAAGTTTAAAGATGGGGTTGAAAACGATATTATCAGAGATGCTGAATTTATTTTTTAAAATTGATTAATGGCTCTAATATTTAAAAATCAGTTAACTGCACTGTTCTTTTAGCGACCCACTGAAGAATTTGTCAAAAATTTGTTTGAGTTAATCAAAGTTAAAGCTGTTAAAACTGTCTTCCTTACTTTAGAGCAGCGGTGTCAAACTCATTCTCATTTTGGGCCAAATCAAATCGTAAATGCTGCTAAAGGGCCGGTTGTACCAGAATGTATTGATAAAACCTGTTCACAAACTGTTAAATTATCAATGAATCTTAAAATTGAAATATTATTGAACATCTTGTCAGTTCCTCCAGGACTTTGTGATACTTTTTGTGAAGTGTTTGTGGTACAAATTTGGAAATATGTGCACTTATTTAAAACAGTAAATGTGACTTTTTATAAAGCTCATGGACTATACTCTGACATCAATTAAGGTTGAGGCAGCTGTTTAGTACAAGTAAGAAAGTTTTTGAACATTTTTGAGAAAAATCTTTAATAAACTCATAATTATTTATTAAGATTTGTTGATTTAGTGTGAATTTCCACAATAATTTTCAAGAAACTGGAGGGAGTGATTGATAGAATTTGGCAGTAAATAGATAAAAATTGCATTGATTTGATTGATAACATAATGCTTAAGCACACTTAGTGTTTAGTCTAGAATCTATAGGGCCTCATAAAAAGCTATGGTGGGCCGGATTTGGCCCACGGGCCTTAAGTTTGACACATCTGCTTTAGGGTGTTTGGTTTTCATATGATTTACATAAAAGTTGTCGTAGTCAAATAATATTCAATTAATGGCATCTTGAAGTGCCAGCTTCTTTGTGGGGTTGATTATTTCTGTGTTTATCTTGGCTCGGCGCCACATGGAAATTCATGAGCTTCATTTATATTGCAGTTCAGATGGAAGCGCTCTCCCGAGACAAGGAACATAATTGTTGTTATTAGCCTGTAGAGTTGCAACAAGGAGCCTCTTAGACAAATAAGCTTAATCAGGTTTGATGTACAGACTTTAATTTTATTTTGCTTTTTGATTAACTTCAGATTTTTTTATTGAATTTGTTGTCAATCATAAAGTGTAAGGTTAGAATATTTAAGGTATTATTTCCAGAGGGTAGTTTTTAATCAGAGAGAAGCTGTTTATTTCTAATTAAGTTCCAAACAGGGGAAGTACATGGAGTCTAAGTTTAAGTCTGTTTGAACAAGGAAATCAGACCAATCATAATTGTCTAATCATAATCGATAATTTGATTTATAGAATGAAACTCACTTTATAAGTCGTTGAAAGCAGATATTTTAGGAAAGGACCTAATTTTATATTCTTCATAAAATGTGAAATAAGATTAAACTTTGACTTTAACATAACTCAAAATAGATGTTTCTTTACTAAATTATTCACAACATATCACAACAAAAGAGAGAGAAAATTTATCTGTGTTGTTTCACTACTTTCCTCAAATTCATTTCTTTTTTGACCTATTAAAGGTATAAATATCATCACCTTCCTAAAATAATGGCCTAAAGCATTTTCTTTTGCCAAAAGTGTTTTTGACTAGAAACATCATCCACTTGTATTGCCAAAAGACAACCAACCACCCACCAACCTACCAACTGACCAATCAACCCACCGACCAACCGACCAATCAACCCACTGACCAACCGACCTACCAACCAACCAATCAACCCACCGACCAATCAACCCACCGACCAACCGACCAATCAACCCACCGACCAACCGACCAATCAACCCACCGACCAACCGACCAATCAACCCACTGACCAACCGACCAATCAACCCACTGACCAACCGACCTACCAACCAACCAATCAACCCACCGACCAACCGACCAATCAACCCACTGACCAACCGACCAATCAACCCACTGACCAACCGACCTACCAACCAACCAATCAACCCACCGACCAATCAACCCACCGACCAACCGACCAATCAACCCACCGACCTACCAACCGACCAACCACCCACCGACCCACTGATCGACCAACCGACCAATCAACCCACTGACCAACCGACCAACCACCCACCGACCCACTGATCGACCAACCGACCAATCAACCCACTGACCAACCGACCAACCACCCACCGACCCACTGATCGACCAACCGACCAATCAACCCACTGACCACCCGCTCACCGATTGGTGGTTGGTGGGTGGTTTGTCGATGGGTTGACCAACTGACCACCCACCACCATCTTGGTAGGTCGGTGGCCGACCAATCACCCAGTCGCCGACTGACCCACCACTTACCCACCGACCGGCCGACCAACCGACCGACCAACCAGCAGCTGTTTTTTTGCATACAGCCACGTTATCCTGGGTTGTTTTTTTAGATTTTCCACAGTTGTCTCTTTTTAACCCGACTGTCTGCATTGAACTTCAAAACTTTATGACTCTGATTGTTTTGGGAGAAACTTATCCTCGCATCACTTCAGGTGCTCAACCTGGAAGTTGTTGCCGTCTTCTCTTGTGGTATCAGCTCTATTTTTTAAAGGAATTAAGTAAAGTTTGCCCACTTCTAAATACCTGGAGGATTATATTTTTGGGAAATGTTTAAACAGAATCCACCCAAACTCAGCGTTGCACCACTTGGGTCTGGTTCTTGTGAGTTCTTGAAGCTGTAACTATCTTACTGACTCATGCAAAAACATCCAGTGTTGCATCATTTCTCTGCTGCAGTCGTTTGCAAAGCTGACTCTTGGTTGTGGTCGGCTGTGCCTGTGGTTTATGAGCCACGCGATCAGCCCATTAAACCCACCGCTCTTTTGTAAAGGTTGTCTGCCTCTTAAACGTTGTCATCTTTATTGATGTTTCTCTCCCCGAACCCTCTCCCCCAACCTCATGTAGAGAAATATGCAATATGGCCCTGGTTTAAATTCAGTTCTCCAACGCAGGTTGTTTATTATGGCAGACATGCCAGCTATAGAGCCATAGCTTTAGAGCGAAGGAAAAAAAGTGTCTGTGTGGAAGGGGCCGACTGTCCCAGCATGAAATGATACAGCAAATTAATGTCTTCCTTTCACAGATAGCTACACAACTCCACACAAACACGCAGAGAAATACACACAGCAGTGGCTCCACATGCCATATCCCGCTTAGCCCTGACAATGTAGCAGCTGTGAAAGTGGCCGCCTCTGTGATCGGACGCACAAATCACAGCAGGGGAGATGAGATGGTACCGTCCTGCCGCTCGGAGACCCGGTGAGAGCTGAAGCAAAGGACAAGCTGCCACTCTCCTGCCATAAAAACCAAAGAGGTTACTTTGCTTCTGCCTCCATCAATGCATCAGTCATCTTCACAGCCACTCTTTCCTCTCTACGTCCATCGAGTTGGACTTTATCTTTTAGAACAGGCATCAAGGTTTGCTGAGGATGAGAACCTTTCATGTTCATCCGTCTCTTATTATCTGCTACCCTTCTATAGGCAAAAAAACCAACAAAAATAACCAAAGTATACTGAGATATTTGCACTAGAAACTAGACCACAATTACTTGGTAAAATTTTGTGGTTTTGCAGTGTTGATGGCTTTTCAAGATCTATAGTACCGATACAAACGTTTTACAGAGTGATACCTCTTCCTAACAATACATCTTTGTAGATTTCTACACTGTAGCTACATTTCCATCACAAATGTCTGCAAAACTTTGGCAATATTCCGAAAAAAAAAGAAAAACACACTTTCACAATTGTGTTGTGAAATGGCGTATTTGTGCTGTGAGCACCCAGAAGTTTAAGTGTGGTGTTTCACTGAAACTCATATGTGAATAAATCATTTTAAAAAATCATCCTCATACAACTGCTTGTCCTCTTTTTCATCTTTTCCGCCAGTAGAGACATCCGCTTGTTGATCACGACTTTAGGGTCAGTGGTACTGCAGCTTGTGTGAAATACTCCATCTGATCAGTTTCAGTCCGCTATATGTACTT